>NC_063333.1:118507070-118525765 GCF_021869965.1 Rhincodon typus | reverse complement strand
CTTTTCCGATGAAGGGTCTAGGCCCGAAACGTCAGCCTCTCTGCTCCTATGATGCTGCTTGGCCTGCTGTGTTCATCCAGCCCTGCACCTTGTTGTCTCGGATTCTCCAGCATCTGCAGTTCCTACTATCTCTGCAAAGTGGTTGGATATGTAGGCCTTATTGTTGTAGACATAATACCAGACACAGTGACTCTTTCTCCATGAATGAATATTTCTGTTGGCACAAATTTAGTTTGCATGAAAAGATAACTAACTAGCCATCAGTCCCCATTTTGTTCTTCTGTAACAACACAACACCAACAGTGATGTGTTAGCCATCAAGTCACTTTAAATGGTTCTATGTAATTTGATGCTGCTAAAACCAGCATGATAGTCAGAATAGCTTTCAAGTTGTCAAAGGCATTCTGAAGTGCTTTTGTTCATCCAAAAATTTTGCTTTCCTCTATCAAACTTGTCAAAGGAGCTATCACAATGCGAAATTCAGAAAGAATTTCTGATAAAATCCACCTATGCCAATATTTCACATTTTGTCTTAAGCATAGAACAGTAAGATTAAGATAACAAAGTGTGGAGCTGCAGGGACGCAGCAGGCCAGGCAGCATCAGAGGAACAGGAAAGCTGACGTTTCGAGTTGGGACCCTTCTTCATAACAGTAAGATTGACTTTGTTTTTATTTATTTAAGGTGCCATTTGTCTATATCACAAAGTATGACTCAAATAAGCCAATTTTCCTTTGGCAAATTCACTTTTAACCAAATCAATGACCATTATTGACCTTTTGTGTATTATGAAACAACTTGTTCAAGTTTTAGCAGATTTATGATGCCTAAATGATATTTTTGTAACTGATCAAATACTTTGTTCAAGTGTCGTAAACCTTCCCAGATTTGGCTGAACACAGCCAAGCCATCTATGTATTGGACATAGTTGCATCATCCTTCAATTACCATACTGGGTAATTGTTGAAAATTTGTTTGTGCATTTTTCATTCCAGGTGGAATAACTTCACATTGATAAAGTCTGTCCAATGTTACAAAAGCTAATTTTTTTTGGTTCTTTCAGTCAATGGAATTTACCAATATACTTTTAAAATCAATTTTTCTAACAATTTGTGCATATCTAATACTCTCAACACAACCGTCCAATCGTGGAATTGTCACTAAATTGATTTTTATGCTAAATGATACATAACCTTTATACCTAGTTTCAGGTCCATCATGATAGGTGAGCTCTGGCTATTATGATGATGTTCAAGAAGGCACAACAACACCTCTTCTTCCTCAGGCAGCTCAGGAGCTTTGGCAAGTCCATGAGGACCCTCACCAACTTTTAAAGATGCACCATAGAAAGCGTACTGTCCGGGTGCATAACAGCCTGGTATGGCAGCTGCTCTGCCCAGGACCATAAAAAACTACAAAAGGTTGTGTGCACAGCCCAGACTATCACAGAAGCCAATCTCCCATTGATGAACTCCATTTACATGTCTCGTTGCTGTGTAAAGGTTACCAACATCATCGAAGAGCCATCCCCAATCTCTTCTGTCCGGCAGAAGATACTGAAACTTGAACACATAGCTGCAGGTTCAAGAAGAGCTTCTTTCCTGCCATTATTAGACTGATGAATAGACTCTCTAGCTTCTAATAATCCTGATCTTGTTAATGTGATCTTGCCTAGCACATGGTGTAACCTGTATGCCTCACTCTGTCCAAGTATTTTTTCACCCTATGATCTGTATGCCCTTGTTACTATGATCTGCCTGTACTGCTCGCAAACAAAGCTTTTCACTATACTTAGGTACACATGACAATAAATTAAATCAATCAATCAACAGTTCAATAATGTCATTGACCACCGTGAACTTGACTTTTTTCTTTCACTTGAGCTATCTTCTCTGAGTTGAGGCAATAAACATGGACTTTTATGGGTAATACATCCCCTCGATTTATATAATGTATAGCCAAATACATTTCTCCTGTCTATTTACTGAAATAGACTTGAGTCTGTACTAGCTTTTGTAAGTCACATTTATAGTTTCCTGGAAGATAGAATATTCCACGTAAGGTTTTAATTACCTCTCTATTGTCCAATCTGATTACCAGGGGATTGACATTGAATTCCAGAGTAATTCTTGGATCACTCTGATATTTTTATTTCACTCTTTATTTCTTTCAACACTGTAAATACATTTCTGGCCATCCACCTGTCATATCAAAGCTTTAACATTAATATGACGCATTCACTGATCTTGTTTCTCCTGTCTGTAGTACCCACTACATAATAAATAAATTAATTTCTCTTTGATTTGAGAAAGTCAATTGAACCTTGCTTTTTTTACAGTTCCTCAGGAACGGGTAACAATGCTAATGCCTTGTCTGCAGCAACAAAATTTGAGTTTTGGTCTTTTCATCTGCTCAAACTTTCATTGTTTGTTCAGCACTTTTCAAATGTGTTTTGGCCAAATACATGCTTAGGTTTGATTCTCAGAATCTTGAAACATAGATTTGAAGTGTAACCTCTGAGCATTGGTTTATAAAATTTTCTTTAACTTAAGGGATCTTCTCATCTAATGTCCATAAATTAGTTCCAAAGGACTGAATCCTGTGTACTTATTGATAGTATCCCTAATGCCAAATAGCAAGATCATTCCTTTATTGCAATCAACAGGACACGCTCAACAATAAGTTCTAAGTATTTTAAAAAGTTTGATACCATCTTTCCATGCTCTTTTAAATTTTGGGTGATAAGCTAAAGATGTAAATTGTTTATTCAATATTTCTTTGAATATTTGCAACAAACAAAATTAAACAATGATCTGTACAAAATTGGACAAACCTCTCCATTATGATTTTTGCCATAATTTTTTCCTAAAAACACCACTTCGGGAAATCTTGTCACGACATCCATTATTGTTAAAAGATACTGAGTCCCACTCCTGGTTTTAGGTAGGGATCTTATGCAATCTTTTCAGAACTAAAGGTGCACGTTTAATTGTCGGTTGGGACTTTCCCACTGCCTGACATATAAGGATGACAGATTTCCTTCCCTGAAGAGCATTAGTGAACTAGATAGGTTTTTCTGACCATTGCCAACAGTTTCACAGTCATCATTAGACTCTTAATTCCAAATCTCTGTTGAATTAAAATTCCGCCAGCTGTCATTAAAAGATTCGATCCCAGGTGCCCAGAATACTATTGTGTATCTGGATTACTGGTTGACTGATAATACATTATGTCATTTATCTCCCACAAAAATTACTAATCAATGAAGAATTGTCTGTCCCAAGTCATCTCTTCCTTCCTAGTAGGTTCCGAGGGTTCAAGATCCTTTTGATTCTAAATGTTGAGTAATCACTTTAAGTGTTTCATCCTTACAAGATCCTGCTTTTTATTTCTAGCTTCAATCTATGAACTAACTTCCTCACTGTAATCTCAAAGATTTCAAATAATGCAGTTATATTTTCTTCTCCCAGAAAAGTTTCAGCATCCATTAAAACCATTTTGAAAGTCCGTTCATGAAATGTACTTCAGAACAACACTCCTGTTTTTATGATAAGTACCTCCATGTAGGCTTTTCTTTAAAAAGGTTCACAGATCCCTCTTAATTTTAACAATTTTCTATCTTGAATGAGCTCCCGCTTTGAGACGATCCCAGCTAATGGTAATATATTGAACAAGTCAGATGCCAGTGAAACTTGACTTGATAGACCAAATCTGCATATGAAAGCAATTTGTAAAGATTTTATGAACAGCACAATAAAAAATTCAACCCTTTTCCCCAGCACTTTCCTTTACAAATACACAAACCCAGTGATGTATCACTCCTGTCTTCACAGTACAATTTCTTTTTCAACTTACTCATAAGCATTTCCTTTTGGCAACTTTCTGCATATTCATTAGCTGTAATTCTTTGCATCTCTTCCACAGACACATAGACAAGCTAACTCACTGACATTTCCTCACTGAACTCTAGGTTTTTTCAGTCATAGAGACAGTAGGAACTGCAGATGCTGGAGAATCTGAGATAACAAAGTGTAGAGCTGGATGAACACAGCAGGCCAAGCCGCATCAGAGGAGCAGGAACGCTGACATTTTGGGCCTAGACCCTTCTTCAGAAATGGGGGAGGGGAAGGAGGTTCTGAAATAAATAGGGAGAGAGGGGGATAGAAGACGGATAGAGGAGAAGATAGGTGGAGAGGAGACAGACAGGTCAAAGAGGCGGGGATGGAGCCAGTAAAGATGAGTGCAGGTGGGGAGGTAGGGAGGAGATAAGTCAGTCCAGGGAGGACGGACAGCTCAAGGGGGCGGGATGAGGTTAGTAGGTAGGAGATTGGGGTGGGGCTTGAGGTGGGAGGAGGGGATAGGTGGGAGAAAGGACAGGTTAGGGAGGCGGGGACGAGCTGGGCTGGTTTTGGGATGCGGTAGGGGGAGGGGAGATTTTGAAGCTTGTGAAGTCCACATTGATACCATTGGGCTGCAGGGTTCCTAAGACGCCAGGCGCCAACTCTCTGACACCTCTTCCTACCGCCCCCTTGATCATGACCCCACCCCCGACCACCAAAACATCATCTCCCAAACCATCCACAACCTCATCACCTCAGGTGACCTCCCACCCACAGCCTCCAACCTCATCGTTCCCCAACCCCACACTGTCGGCTTCTATCTCCTTCCGAAAATCCACAAACCTGACTGCCCTGGTCGATCCATTATCTCCGCCTGCTCCTGCCCCACCGAACTTATCTCCACCTATCTGGACTCCATTTTCTCCTCCTTGGTCCAGGAACTCCCTACCTATGTCCGTGACACCACCCACGCCCTTCATCTCCTCCAGAACTTCCAATTCCCCGGTCCCCAACACCTCATCTTTACCATGGACGTTCAGTCCCTCAACACCTGCATTCCCCACACAGATGGCTTAAAGGCCCTCCGCTTCTTCCTGTCCCGCAGGCCCAACCAGTCCCCCTCCACTGACACCCTCATCCGTTTAGCCGAACTCGTCCTCACCCTCAACAACTTCTCTTTCAATTCCTCCCACTTCCTACAGACAGGGCGTGGACATGGGTACCTGCATGGGCCGAAGCTATGCCTGCCTCTTTGTAGGTTACGTGGAACAATCCCTCTTCCATACCTACACTGGCCCTAAACCCCACCTCTTCCTCCGTTACATTGATGACTGTATCGGCGCTGCCTTGTGCTCCCACGAGGAGCTCGAACAGTTCATCCACTTCACTAACACCTTCCACCCCAACCTTAAGTTCACCTGGACCATTTCTAATACCTCTCTCTCCTTCCTGGACCTCTCTGTCTCCATCTCTGGCAACCACCTAGAAACTGATATCCATTTCAAGCCCATGACTCCCACAGCTACCTAGAATACACCTCCTCCCACCCACCTTCCTGCAAAAATGCCATCCCCTAATCCCAATTCCTTTGCCTCCGCCGCATCTGCTCCCAGGATGAGGCATTCCACTCCCGTACATCTCACATGTCCTCATTTTTCAAGGACCGCAACTTCCCCCCCTCAGTGGTCGAGAACACCCTCGACCGTGTCTCCCGCAACTCATCCCTCACACCCCCTCCCCACAATAACAACCAAAACAGAATCCCCCTCATCCTCAACGAACCACCCCACCAACCTCCGGATCCAACGCATCATCCTCCGACACTTCCGCCATCTGCAATCCAACCCCACCACCAAAGACATTTTTCCCTCCCCACCCTTATCTGCTTTCCGGAGGGACCACTCTCTCCGTGACTCCCTTGACCGCTCCACACTCCCCTCCAGCCCCACCACACCCGGCACTTTTCCCTGTAACCGCAGGAAGTGCTACACCTGCCCCTGCACCTCCCCCCTCACCCCCATCCCAGGCCCCAAGAAGACTTTCCACATCAAGCAGATGTTCACCTGCACATCTGCTAATGTGGTATACTGCATCCGCTGTTCCCGTTGTGGCCTCCTCTACATCGGGGAAACCAAGGGAGGCTTGGGGACCGCTTTGCAGAACACCTATGCTCGGTTCGCACCAAACAACTCCCCCTCCCATTCCTCAGACGACATGTCCATCCTGGGCCTCCTGCAGTGCCACAACGATGCTACCCGAAGGTTGCAGGAACAGCACCTCATATTCCGCTTGGGAACCCTGCAGCCCAATGGTATCAATGTGGACTTCACAAGCTTCAAAATCTCCCCTCCCCCTACCGCATCCCAAAACCAGCTCAGCTCGTCCCCGCTTCCCTAACCTGTCCTTCCTCCCACCTATCCCCTCCTCCCACCTCAAGCCCCACCCCCATCTCCTACCTACTAACCTCATTCCGCCCCCTTGACCTGTCCGTCCTCCCTGGACTGACCTATCTCCTCCCTACCTCCCCACCTACACTCACCTCTACTGGCTCCATCCCCGCCTCTTTGACCTGTCTGTCTCCTCTCCACCTATCTTCTCCTCTATCCGTCTTCTATCCGCCTCCCCCTCTCTCCCTATTTATTTCAGAACCCCCTTCCCCTCCCCCATTTCTGAAGAAGGGTCTCGGCCCGAAACGTCAGCCTTCCTGCTCCTCTGATGCTGCTTGGCCTGCTGTGTTCATCCAGCTCTACACCTTGTTATCTCATTTTTTCAGTCATGTCTGTTTGGACTGCCAGAATTCAAACTTCCCTTTTCTTTAAAATTCATACATACGTGTGGGTGTCACAGGCTGGATTTATTGCCCAATCCTTGAGAATGTGGTGGTGAGCTGCCAGTGTTCCTTTCTGCTGGTATGGATCTTTCCTTCTGAACCAAAACTGCTTGCAGTCCTGGTCACAAAAGCTCAACTTTGTAAACACTTGAGCAATGATCTCACCAGGTAGCTTATCTAGTCGTTTAGCTGAAGTCAAGTTCTTTCTTGGAAATGCTGTATTGAACTCACTGTTCAAACTGCCATTCTGATATTTGAAATCACCTCACATAACTAAAACTGAAAACTCATTTACCTCCACTTTTGAATCCAAGTTTTCCAAGAATAATACTTTATAACCATTTATCACATTATTTGTTCACTAAAGTCCAATGCAATTAAGATAAACTTAGGAATTATCCTCCTATTTCTGACGCAAAACAAAAATAGGGGTCTTGGATATAAAATACTCCATTAAATCCAGTGAAGAATGCAGGAGAAACTCCTTTAGGAGGGAATAATTGTAATGCTGAACTCATTTTTGTGAGGAATGGGGAAAACAAATAGAATTTAAATTCCACTAGCTGCCGTAATGGGATTTGAACCATGGAGCCAGAGCCTCGGTTTCTTGGTTCCTAATATATTGACATCATCACTCACTCTCATTTCTTGCTTAATTAGGCAGTGCGGCATACCTAAAACAGTCACCTTCCTGCCTCCAGCAGAATTATGTCTGGAATGGGACGATCGCATCCTCAGCCACCAATCGTGACCCTTAAGTGGCAAATTAGGACACTAATTAAGTGTCCCTCAGTCCACAGCCACTTGAGCCAATGGTCAACATGTCAACCTGTGTGGAAAGCATATCAGATGAGTGGAAGGATGAACCCTTAAAGTCAATCCGTGCTGATTGAGGAACTGAGCATAAAACCAGTGGGAGGGTATTTGCTTAGATCCATGTCATTGTCCCATATGATTTATTTACTCCTTAGTCCTCTGTAATCCTGCATTGTCTTCTAGCAACAGCCACAGTCTCTTCCATGGTGCTGCCAAGTACAAGAGCTGCTGTCCAGGACCTTTTCCTTATTATTTTTATTCCAGGTAAAGGCCTACCGGTGGCCTTACCAATAGCTGATTGGCATTAGATTTGGTGGGCTCACCAAATAGCTGACAGACCCTGATGTCACAACAGGATTCCACTGGGTTTCTACTCAGCTCCTCCCTTCATCAGGAGGCTTATATGTCTTTTTTGTTGCTATATCTGGCCAACACAAGAATGGGCAAGTACAAAGTGCTTCAGGAAGGGGCAGAGATGCTGGAAGGGGGAAGGGCAATGGTTCTTAAAAATATACAGTTCTGACATTTATACATTGCAGGATGCAAAGGAGAAGAAAGTAGTCAGAAATTTCAACTGCAAATGGCACTTTTTGAAGTCTGTGAGGAAAATCTAGTTGCTGTTGACAAAGATGCTCAAATCCTCCTTTGTAAGTTTATTTTTACAGCAGCAATTATATCAATCATATCACTGGCCCAAACTAAAGCACTGTCAGCAAGACATGTTCAGAAAAAAAATTCAGTTGCACAGGCACAATAGATGACGACGAGTAGTATTGTGACATTGTAACAGTTTTACACGCATCAATACATCATTTTAGGCATTTTGATTTAACTTAATTTCAATACCTTTGGTTAACAAAAAAAATCTATTAATTTTGAATTTAAAATGAACATGAACAATTGAAATAGGACAGTTGCTGTTTGTGGAAGAGTTTCAATCCTGTATATTTCTGCATAGAACTGACTCCTAATTTCACTTCTGAAAAGATCTGGCTATAATTTTAAAGCTGACACCCCAAAGTACTAGCCTTCCCAGGCAGCATAAATAATTTCTATCTGCCCTAATCATTCTCCTTAATATTTTAAACTTTGAACAAATCACTTTCTGTTTTTCTTCATAATTTCATCCTTGGATTCTAGATTTCATTTTAATGTATTTAAATGCTGAACTACACTGTATACCCTGCGATGCAATTTATCCTAAGATGTGCCCAGAACTACTCTCACTACTCCCAACTGTGATCTGACGAGAATTTTGTATTGAGTAACTTGAGTTCTTCTAACTCCATCTGCTACTCTAATTTCTAATATTTTAGATCCATGTAAATAGATCCCACATCTCTTTGAACTTTCACTGCTTGATGCTTTTCATCATGGATAATGTTCTGAGTTTTTTAGGTTCATTGTAAATTATATCCACACTTGCACCCATTTAAATCTATTTTCCATAATTATGTTTACTCATAATGTATTCATATTTAAACTGTATGTATGCTGGATTGGTGGCTTTGTTCTTTAATAGTTGTGCTTTTAGGCCCCAACACAGATCTTTGTGGGATATCGCAAGTCATGAGTCAGGCCTACTCTGTCTCTTCCCACTCTACCAATTTCCTAACTAGAATTGTGTACACTTCCATGAGTTTCAAATTTAGCTAATAAGGAGTTATCAAATATCTTTTGGAAGTTCATACAATAACATCCATAGATATTACTATGTCCATTGTTTCAGTTAATTCTGCAAAATATAAAATCATTGATTTGTTCTCATACAAGAAGCAGATATTTGGCCCAACAAGTATCTGCCCACTCACTGCAAGAGCAACTCCTCTTGTCCCGTTCCTTAATCCTTTCCCTATAGCCTTGCATTCTTTTCCTCTCCAGGTGCTTGTCTAAGTGCCTTGTAAACGTGCCTTATAAAAGCCATGATCAAAATTGTCTTTATTACTCTCAGGCAATGCATTCCAGTTCTTAGTCAATTACTGCATAAAAATACTTTTCTGCATATTGCTGTTGGTTTGTTTGCTTCTCAGATTAAATCAGTATCCTCTTGTTCTCAATCCTTCTCCAACAGTAGACCATTTCTCCCAATGTGCTTTGTCTTGATTCTTCCTGATTTCGAATACATTATCAAATCTTCACTCAACCTTCTCAAATCTGTCAAAGTAACTAAAGTCCCTCATCCCTGGAATCATTCTGCTAATTTTTTTTTATGCATCCTTTCCAAAGACTTAAGGTCTTTCAAAAGTATGGTGCCCAGATCAGACACAATATTCAAGTTGAAGGTTAAAACTATAAAGATTAAATTGAATCAGGTTCGTCAAGTGTAATTTTATTTATTCACTTGTGGGTTGTGGCTGTTGTTGGCTGGTCTGACATTTATTTGTCCATTCTGATTCCCCCTGAAAAGGTGGTGCTGAGCTGCCTTCTTGAACTGTAGCAGTCCTTGGGGTGTTAGAGAGTTCCAGGATTTTGACCCCTTGGAGTGAAGGACTTACAGTTCCAAGTCAAGATGGTACTTGGCTTGGAGAACTTGCAGTTTGAATACTATTTGGCACTTATTAGCTCAATCCTGAATGTTGTCTAGGTCTTCCTGCATATGGATATTGACTGCTTTAGTAGCTGAAAAGGGATGATTGGTGAACAATGTGCAATCATTGCCAAACATTCCCAATTCTCACCTTATGGTAGATCTGTGCAATCTTTCTTGGATCAACTGAAACAATTGAAGGCGTTCAATGCAAGGGAATTCATGCAGGCCTGTATTCCAACCAGAACTCCATCAACAAACACGTTGAACTGGACCCAATGTACAAACCACTGAAAAACAGAACTGGAAATAATGCCAACCACCCCAGTAAACCGAGGCATATAAATAACAAGCAGGTAAGAATACCAACACTTCACCAGAGGCGCACTGACCATGATACCTAGCAGGGTGACAAAACATCTGCAAACAAACCCATCGACTCGGCGAGCAAGTCTACAAACTCATCCACAACCCAAGCTACAAATCTTAATAACTTTAAAGGTGTTCAATCTTTGTATAAGTGAATTTAGAGTCTAGTAATTTCCTGACAACAAATGTTAAACTAAGAACTAATGTTATTCCTTGTGTATAATTAAGGCTGAGATAGATAGATTCTTGATCAGTAGGGGAATGATGGGTTACAGAGAACACACAGGAAAGTGGGCATCAGCAATAAGAACGTTAGACAAAGGAGAGTCAGTGTAAGGGATTATCTGGATTTAGAGAAGACTTTTGACAAGGTACCACACAGGAGGCTGCTAAATAAGAGCCCATGGTGTTCTGGGAAAGGTACTGGCAATGGACAGAGGACTGGCTGACTGGCAGGAGGCAGCAAGTGGGCATTAAAGGATCTTTTCCAGAATGGTAGCTGGTGACCAATGGAGTTTCACATGGGTCAGTGTTGGGACCACAACTATTCATGTTATACATAATGATCCAGACAAAGGAACTCACGGCATAGTTGGTAAATTTGCAGATGACACAAAGATGGGTGCAGGGGCAGGCAGTGTTGAAGGAAGCTGCAGGACTTGGATAGGCTAGGAAAGTGGGCAAAGAAGTGGCGGATGGAATATAATGTGGGAAAGTGTGAAACTATGCACTTTGATAGGGAAAATAGATGTGTAGACTATTTTCTAAACTGGGGAAAGGCTTTGGAAATCTGAAGCACAATGGGACTTAGGAGTCCTAGTTCAGAATTCTCAAGGTAAACATGCAGATTCAGTTCGGAAGGTAAATGCAATGTTAGCATTCATTTCAAGAGGGATAGAATACAAAAGCAGGAATGTACTAAGGAGGCTGTATGAGGCTCTGGCCAGATCACATTTGGTATATTGTGAGCAATTTTGAGCCCTGTACGTAAGGAAGGATGTACTTGCCTCGGAGGCGGGGTTCAGAAGGATGATCGTGGAAATGGAGGGCTTGTCATACGATGAGTGTTTGAGGAACTAGACAGAGTTTTGAAGAATGAGGGGGTATTGTAATTTAGAATACTGAGAGGCCCGAAGAGGGTGGACGTGGAGAAGATGTTTCCACTTGTAGGAGAGACTAGGACTTGAGTGCACAGCCTCAGAGTTAAAGAATGACCCTCAGAACAGAGGCTGGTAAATCTGTGGAACTTGATATAGCAAAAGGCTGTGGAGGGTAAGTCATTGACTGTCTTTAAGAAAGAGAGGTTGATAGGAACTTGATTAGTAATGTACAGGAAGATAGCAGGAGAAAGGGGTTGAGAAGCATATCAGCTATAATCGAATGGCAGAACGCACTTGAATGGCCTAATTCTGCTCCTATATCTTACTGTCTCATGAGCCATGCTCCTATCAAATTTATTATCCTGCCATGACAGATGGTGGAATCTGAATTCAATAAAAAAACACCCCGCCTCTTCGATCTGTTTGTTTCCTCTCCACCTATCCTCTCCTCTATCCCTCTTCTATCCGCCTCCCACTCTCTCCCTATTTATTTCAAAACCCCCTTCCCCTCCCCCTTTTCTGATGAAGGGTCTAGGCCCGAAACGTCAGCCTCTCTGCTCCTATGATGCTGCTTGGCCTGCTGTGTTCATCCAGCCCTGCACCTTGTTGACTTGAAAGAAGAGTCTAGTGGTGACCATGAAAGCATTGTTGATTGTCAGGAAAACCCATCTGGTTCACTAATGTCCTAGGGAAGGAAATCTGCTGTCCTTACCTGGTCTAGCCTACGTGTGACTCTGGATGCACAGCAATGTGGTTGGCACTTAAAAATTAGGGACAGGCAATAAATGCTGGTCGAGCCTGCAATGCCCACATTCCCATGAATGAGTGAAAAATAAGGCAGAGCAGAATCAAGGGACCATGTGCCCCGCTCCTGTTCCCATTTCTTATGGTTATTAAAGAGAATGTATGTGAAAGTTGAGTTTAGAACTTTCACTAGAACCAAATGAATTTCTCCCCATTCACTGCAACCTGACTTTTTTTTTGTTTGCTTGAATTGTAGCAACGGTAGTAGGTTGCTTTTAATAGGCATTTGGAATCACCAGAGGTTAAAAATTTCAACGATTGCTGCCACCGAACACATAAGTAAACGCCAAAAATCATAAGTCAATTCGCATCAGAAAAAAGTTAAATTTTACATTTCTGCAGTACTCGTCATGACTTCCAACGTCCTAACACGCAATCCATGACGCCTGTAATGAGGTGGAGACACAGTTGTGATGTAAAATGACTCATAATATTTCAGCCGAAACTTTCTTGACCCTCCGTAGCTGCTTTCCCAATGTTAGGTAAAACTGCATGGAACACTGTCTGATTTTAGTCTAGTAATATTTTGGAATAAACCAGTGACCGTTTACACACTTCACATTTTCAACAAGATAATCTTGGTTTCCCTTGAGTGAGCTTTGGTCGGTAATTCCCCTTCCCTCAAGCACGAAACTGATCAGCACGCAGATTCTGTAGCCAAATGAATCCTGTTGAAAGATTCACTGATCCACTTGAGCTCAAGTCAATCACATTCATAGGGCCAGAGATGGACATCCTGCGGAGAGAATGTAGATTTCGTACATCCTTATTACCCTCCCAGTCTCCGTCCTCAAAAATATTTTGGCCTAAAGACCAGAAGAAGCACAGATGTGTTGGCGGGGGGGTAACGGGTAAGTTAACGCATGCGCTAATCTTCCTTCTGCTCCCTTGATGCTTTGCGCACCGTTTGTTGGGCGGAGCCAATGGCAGCGTCTGGCGACGGGATGACGCAGCTGGCTCTTGAGCGCGCATCGTGCGTTGAGGGAAAAACCCTTCCCCTGAGGGAAGGCCTGACTCGCACGCGCCCGCATGCGGGTGGCTGGTTGGATGCTTGTGCGAAGTGCGTGATTGCGGGAGACGGTAGAGAGCGTGTGACGTTAGAGTGTGGATTCCCCCCTTCCCCGTCCCTCCTCCCCCCCCCCCCCCCCCCCCCCGCCTTCCCGGACACGGCTGCTAGGAAATAGAGAGCGGCGCGAGCGACTGGCAAGCAGACGGATTCAGACATGGCGGCGGCGACAGGAGGAGGAGGGGGTAAAATCCGAAACAAGAGACACCATATTATCAGCAAGCCTTACGCCAAGAACCAGGTATTTTATTTTATTATTTGTTATTACTCTAAAGAAAGGATTGACAAACCGGACCGCGTTGGGTTTAACTATGTCGCTGCAGGAGGAGGTGGCTGTCGTGAGCCCCGCTTTCTCGGCAGAGGCGGTGTGCGCGAGCCGCGGCCTAGTGGCTGGCTTCAGCGGCCTGAGCGATTGAGGGCAGAGTCGGGACCAAACTCGGGCCCAACCTATTCAAAAAGGAAAAAAAAAACAAGCTGGAGGCGGGTAGAAGGTGCTGACGACGAAGCTGTAACTCCCAACGGAATCTCCCCTCTGAGTTTTATTTCATTGTGTTTACTGTATAAATGCTGTTGAGACGCTTCTTGTCGGCTTGTTATTCGCTTCCGGTTGCAATCTCACGGCCGGCTGGTAAGAGCGAATTTCTCTCCCTTTTTTCCCTCGACTTTGTCTCCCCTATTTCACTGCGCGGCCCTGTTTTTCCTCCTTTCAATCTCCCGATCTGGCCTGAGCCTCACTGGGTAGGCTTTCGGCTTGCTCCGGTCTCTCCGTCCTTTTCGCGTGCCGCCATGGGCATTTTGGCGCGGACTTGATTTGTTCCTTTAAAGCGAGTTTTCCATAACATTTTCGAATACTACTGTTCCTGTTGTGGAAGTTTGGCGTACAAGTGCGATTTTAGCCAGTACATTCGTGTACTACATTTTAACCAGTTTCCTCTTCTACGATCAGCGTGGGTTTGGGGGTGGCTCAGCTGCGACTTTGACATGAGGACTTCACGCTGCCGGTATCTGGAGTACTCGACTATTGCCACCGATTTCTTTATAAATTTGCATTTTGATGGGACACTTTGCTTTTTGAACTTAAGCTAGTATATTGTCTGAGGGATTTATATTCGAACAATCTGATTTTAAATTTGTTACAATTAATGCTAGTATATGGGGTTGTTAGTATCAAAAACAACCGAAAGCATTTTGGTTGGAAGATCGTTCTTTTTTGTGTTCAAAAATTTGGTATTCAAAAATAATTTCCACACAACTTTTACATTCATTCCCAACTATACAGAGGAGGTATTGCTTCATTGTGATAGGCTTTTGCGAACGATGGTGTTGCATTCTTATCGAAATGGAAGAAGTGCATAATCGGCACTCTGTAGGCTTGTTTTACCCCTTCAGTAAGATGCTCGTTTCTTATCTCGGATGTTAATATGTGGGAGGGAAAAAAAGTGAATTTATGAAGTGCACTGCGCAAGTACAGACATCTTGAAGTACTTTGCAGTCACTAAAGTTTCGTCCTTGTAACATAGAAAACCTGACAGCCAATTTGTGCATACAGAACTTCAACAAACAAATGTGTTGGGCCAAGTAATCTTTCTCTGTGATGCTCTTCTTTGAGACAGTTCCATGACACCCTTTATGTCCACCTGAGAGGCAGTTGGGCTACAGCATCTCAATGGTGCAGGACTCTGTCTGGGTGCCGTGCTGGTGTGCCAGTCTTGATTTTTATGCTCAAATTTTAATGAATCTTAAATTTGAAACCCCATGACCCAGATGAGTATCACCCTCAGTCATTAGGACCATATTGATATTTTTGTTCTGGAAAGAATTTCACCTGCTAAATGCATGCATTTGTGTGTGTCCAGCATCTATGGAATATGCAGTTATTTACTACTTTAAGGATTATGGTTACACTTGCTACATATACTATTTATATAGTTAAACGTCACCTTACATTTTACCTTTCAAATATTATTGCCACCTCTATAGATTGTTGGATCTTTCACTCTTCAGTCTTATTTCCAACCATCTATTTGTTTTCATGTACACTAACTCATTGTCAGTACACACATTCTTAGTGTATCACAGTCTTGCAGTTTAAACACATGCTTGCAAGTTACCATACTAAACTTATATTTATTTGGTGCTTTAAACCTAGCTTCACAAAGTGTCATCAGATAAAATTTAATGCTGCCATATCAGAATATGATGCAAAGTTTTAAAACTCCTTTTGGAGAAGGGTGAGGTGGAACATTTTTTTGGAAGGAATTCCCTTTATGTCCCTAACTGCAGAAGGTGTGTCATTGGTACACTGAAGGAAATTGGGAATTCAAAATGCACCAATGTTCCAGGTTTGAAGTAAATGGGACTTCTTTGTTCCACCTTTCCTAACATGATTGTAACTAGATTATCTCCAGTGATGACTACTTTTCCTACACCATTATGCCATTGTTCAGAAGACCCATGGAAGCCTCCTTTTATTTACTTGCATGTTGCCTTCTGATGGTATCATCCTCAGTCTTGAGTCAGCTTCCAGTTAAAACATTGGTCGGGCTGAAACCATTGTATTTGGATCTCCAGTTTAATCTTGCTGACCCAGATTTATCTCAACCATGGCATCCTCTTCAAATCTGAACTGAGATTCTGAATTCAAATCATTATTATAAATAGCACTTATGTTAACCTGTAAGATGTTCTTGTTACGTTCTGCATTTATGTAGAAGCATGCTGGTAATTTGTGATAGACATATTCATTTTTTAGATGTGAATATGCAGGGAATGTAGGAATATGGACCATATGCAAGCAGATGGGATTAGGTTAGAATGGCAACTTGGTGGGCCACATGACTGGTCCTGTGCTGTACTGTACTCTATAATATCGCTTGCATCTATGTAAACCTTTCTGCTACTGAAACTCAACTATGCCTTTATTGCTTTGATTCAAATATGTCCATGCCTGCTTTTGTCCTCCGCTGCCTGGAAAGATCACCTCATTCAAAACTGCCTTTTATGTTCTACCTATACTTTGTCCCACTTGTTAATCCTTCCTGTCCTTGCCGACTGTCATTGTCTCCTGATCCGCCAGGCACTTAATTTCTAAAATTTTCAGTTAAATCCCTTTTATATCCTCTTCCGTCATCTCTGAAACCTCACCCAGCCCACTACTTTTCACCCACACAAATTTTCCACCCATCATGCCTTTGGTTCAAAATGTCTTCAGCTGTCTATCCATTCTGTTCCGCCAGCCGTAACCTGAAACACTATCGATGTTTTAAAAAATACTAAGTAATTGGGATGGTGGCGGAGGAATTAATGACCGCTAGAAAGAAAGTACTAAAGAACCTAATGGGACTAAAGACTTATCAGTTGCATCTTAGGATATTAAAGAATGTAGCTACAGTGATAGTGGATGCGCTGGTTGTAATCTTCCAAGACTCCATAAATTCTGGCAAGGTGGCAGTGGATTGCAAAACCACCACTGTAACATTATTCAAAGTGCAAGGGTAACTCACATCAGTTAATTATTTCCTAGTAAACGTAACATTTGTTATTGGGGAAAATGTTGGAGTTTATTATAAAGAACATAATAGAGCACTTAGTGATACATAACAACAGAATCAAGCAGAGTCAGCATGGGTTTGTTCAGGGGGTATCTGACAAACCTATTAGAATTCTTTGAAGGGATTACAAGCAGGATAGATAATGATGTAATATATTTGGAATTCCAAATAGCATTCGATAAGGTACAGTACATGACACTACTTAAGATGAGCCCATTATGTTGGGGGTAGTATGTTAGCATAGAGCGTTGCCTAACTATTAGAAGACATAGAGTTGGGATAAGTGAGGCATTTTCAGATTAGCAACCTGTAACTTGTGGAGTGCCTCAAGGGTCACTGCAGGAGTCACAATTATTCACAAAATACACAAAGGCACAAACTATAACCAAATTTGCACCAAATGTGACAGCATCTTCCAAACCCATGACCACTTCCATGTAGAAGGACAAGGGCATCGGACATATGGGAACACCACCACCTCCAAGTGACTCACCATCCTGACTGCTGGGTCAAAATCCTGGAATTCCCTCCCTAATAGCATTGTGGGTCAACTCACAGCAAGAGGACTGCAGTGGTTCAAGAAGGTAGTTCACCACCATCTTCTCAAGGGCAACAGGGGATGGGCAAGAAAAGAACCCACATCCCACAAATGACTAGGGGGAAAAAAAACAAAAAGAAAAATGACAAATGTGTGGGAAGGCAACTGGTGAGGATGATACAAGAAGGACAAATTAGTGAGTGGGCATAAAATTGGCAGATGGCGATATAATGAGGTTATGCCCTTTTGTTTGGAAGAATAGAGGAGCTGAATATTATTTAAATGAAGAAAAACTGCAGAAAGCTGCAGTATAGAGTGGTTCAGAGGTCCTTATGCATAAATCATGAGAAGCTAGCATACAGTTTGAAGTAATCAGGAAGACAAATTGGATATTGACCTTTTATTTTAAAGGGAGTAGATTATAAAAATAGGGAAGTCTCTTTTAAAATCATACAAGGTGCTAGTTAGGCCACACGTAGAACACTGATCAATTTTAGTTCCCTGATCTAAGGAAAGATTTCTTGATATTGGAGGCAGTCAAGAGAAGGTTCATTAGATTGATCCTGTGTAAGGAAGGGTTTTCTTGTGAAGACAGGTTGAGTCGGATGGGCTTGCTGGAGTTTAGAAGAATGAGAGTCAGTATTATTGAGACATATAAGATTCTTAGGCGGCTTAGTGTGGTGGATACTGAGGGGTTGTTTTCCCCCTTTATTGGAGTGTCTAGGACCAGACGGTGTAATCTGAGTCGGAAGTTACTTACTTAGGACAGAGGTGAGGATTTTATTATCCCTGAGGGTAATGAATTAGTGAAGGTTTTACCGCAGAGTCCTGTAGTAGCTGGGTTGTTAATCATCCTTAAGGCTGAGATTGAAGATTTTTGATGAATAAGGGAATGTAGGGTAAAATTCAGGGCAGTGGAGTTGAGGATAATCAGATCAGCCATTATCTCATTCAATGGAAGAGCTGTCCTGAAAGGCAAAATTGTCGACTGCTGCACCAAATCTTTTAGCCTCAATAACCAAAATCTTTATTTTTAAGATGTTGCTGGAAATCTCAACCTTGTTTAGTTTATGGGGTTAAAATTGATTCAGAGATAGTGGGAACTACTGATCCTGGAGAATCTGAGATAACAAGGTGTAGAGCTGGATGAACACAGCAGGCCAAGCAGCATCAGAGGAGCAGGAAAGCTGATGTTTCGGGTCTAGACCCAAACGTCAGCTTTCCTGCTCCTCTGATAATGCTTGGCCTGCTGTGTT
>NC_063333.1:118441423-118506670 GCF_021869965.1 Rhincodon typus | reverse complement strand
AACATCAGCTTTCCTGCTCCTCTGATGCTGCTTGGCCTGCTGTGTTCATCCAGCTCTACACCTTGTTATCTCTTATTTAGTTTATGGTTCTTTATGAAGTGTTTTGGGCTGTACTGTTAAGGTAAAATGGAAAACAATCAAGTTGCTTTAATTTTTTGCTTTAATTGGTGATATGTTTTGAGTAAGAGGTGACGACATTACGCTTTACTTCATGAAATTTTTAACAAGCTGCCTCATCTCTCCTGAGACTTTCCAGTTTTACCATTATTACACACAGTTATGTAATGCCTTACCTGGGAGTCTGTTGCCTGTGCTGATCATTTTGTGAATTTTTGTGTGTATATTATTGATTTTACCAGTTTGAACCTGTACCAACTGCCTAATCCAACCCCTGCCCACCCCCAAAAACATTCCGTCCCGTTGCATTCAGGTACTTCGTGAAATCAAACTTGTGCCCTGCAACTGTGACCCAATGTGTTAACGTGTTACAGCTGCTACAATACTGGTCTCTTTCAAGTATCCATACTTAAGAAATCTGCCAACACATTTCAATGTATAAACTTGTTTTGGATAATTTGGGTGAAAAGACTGATTTGATTTTGAAACTAACAGTTCCTTTTTAAAAGGTATCATATTCATTTGAAATGCCTCATTACTAAATATGAAGACCATTTATACATTGAGTTGTATATTGTAATATTTCAAACTTAGTAAAACAGCGTACACACTTATATCAATTGTATCCGTTAAATCATTTGAAGTTATGGTTGGCAATTTGAAGGTAGCCACTGAAGTATGGTTATGTATAGAAGTCACTTGCTTCTATGATGTAGCAAGGTAGGAAAATGAGGGGAGTACTAACAGCAATGATACTTGGGACAGAAATCTTTCCTAGAATGTTGGAAAAACATGTTCTAAATTCCCTTGGCCCTTTGGTTATGATTTTTTTTTTTGATGCTGCACAGCCCAGTTATTGGAAGAATTACATTGTAACCTTCAATGAGAGCAAATGTAGATAAGATGCCTCCTATTGGAGATACAGCCATTCTAGGAGATCAATTCAGTGAAGTGAATTCTAACATAAAATGAGTTGCACTTGAATTTGTGTTCTTGAATTGATCTTTTGTGTTCTATCTTTGTTTATGGACTTTTTCAAGAGATATTAGTTTAAAGACCACATAATAGTAATAAAATTCAAGCTCGTGGTCCTCAAGGTGTAGTGTGAATGCCTATACAATATTCCTGTGCTGTACTATTCTAATATTGGAAAAGTAGCATGTACAAAGCAACAGTTTGGACTTGAGGGGAAGTACACAATGGTGTACTAGGTGTTAATTTTAGTGACATTGCTCATTTTTACATATGTCAATAACCTGGATCTAATTATACGGGGTGTAATTTCAAAGTTGATAGAGGACAAAAAACTCCAAAATGCAGTAGACAGTGAGAAGGTTATTGACGCACTTAAGGACACAAAGTTTTACACCATGTAAAGTGGGGTGGAGGGTCAAGAAGTTTTTGTAGCATAGAAGAAGGCCCTGTGGCCCACCTTTTCTATGCCGGTCATCAAGCTGGCTATCGTAATCCCATTTTTGAGCTCTTTGGTCTGTGGCCTTGCATACTATAATGTTTCAAGTGCTCATCTAAATACTTTCAAATGTCTTGAAGGTTCTTGCATCTACCACTCTTTTAGATCATAAGTTCCAGATACCCACCATACTCTAGGTGAAAAATATTCATCCTCAAATTTCCTCTAAACCTTTCGTGCCATATCTTTAATCTGTGTATCCTGGTTATTGACCCTGTACAGCCTTCTCTGCTCTGTAAGGAAAGCAACCCCAGCATATGTAGTCTCTCTTGATTGCTGAATCCCTCCAGTCCAGGCACCATCCTGGTGAATCTGCTGTGCACCGTCTCCAGCGCAATCGCATCTTCCTTTGTAGTGTGGTGGTCAGAAATGTACACAGTACTCTATTTCTGGCCTAATTAAGCTCTATAACAAACTACGTTGCTCTTTTATTCAAAAACTTCACTAATAATTAAGAAGGCTTACCTTAACCACTTTATCTGTTCTGTTGCCTTCAAGGATCTACAGACATGTATGCCAAGGTCTGCCTGATCCTCTGTGCTTCCTACCATTTGACTTTGCTTTCTTTGTTAGTCATCCCTAAATGCATCACCTCACAGTTTTCAGGATTAAATTCCATTTGCCACCTAAGCCTATCTGACCAGCTTGTTGATGTCATCCTGTGGTTTAAGGCTGTCCTCCTTGTTATTTACCACACCACCAATTTTCACGTCATCTGCAAACCTATTGATTATTCATCCTGTGTTCATATCTAGGTTGTGAATGTACACAACCAACAGCAAGGGACCCTGTGGTGTGCCATTGGACACTGTTTGCCGATCGTCCTTTACTTCTTGCTAATAAGCTAATTTTGGATCCACTTTGCCAAATTACCCTGGATCCCATGGGTTCACACACCACCTTAACCAGTCTGCTGTGTGAGACCTTGTCAAAAGCCTTACTGAAATTTATATCCACTTTCTCAAATGCACTACCCTCACCTGAACATCAAGTCCCCTCCTCGAAAAATTGAATAATGCTTTTTAGATGTGATTTCCTGACAAAACCATGCTGATTTTTCTTGGTTTATCCTTGCCTCTTAAGTAGAGATTAATTCTGTCCCTCATTTTTCCCGGAGATAGTAGGAACTGCAGATGCTGGAGAATCTGAGGTAACAGGGTGTAGAGCTGGATGAACACAGCTGACGTCAGCCTTCCTGCTCCTCTGATGCTGCTTGGCCTGCTGTGTTCATCCAGCTCTACACAGTGTTACCTCAGTTTCCCTACCACTTGACTCACTATTCAGAAATTTCCTGATTCACTCCTATCACCCTTGTCAGAGCCCCTCCAATATCCTCTCTGGCCTAGGGATTTATCCACTTTCAGGCCTGCTAATGCCTCATTCCTTTCGATGCTGATTTGTTCATGTATATTGCTGTCCCCATCCCTGATTTCTATAACTACATTGTCCCTCTTTATAATGATACAAAGTACTAATTTAAAAACTCAGCTATATCTCCCAGCTCCCCACACACTTCACCACTTGTCTTTCTACTCACTCCCTAACTATTCTTTTGTCCCTGCCAAACTAATAAAATGCCTTTTTGGATCTTCCTTGATGTTACCCATCAGCGTTTTCCCATGTCCCCTCTTGGGTCTCCTAATTTCTTTAAATACCCCCTGCACTTCGTATACTCCTCCACAATTTCTGTTTTGACCTCTTTGTATGTGCCATAAACTTGTGTTTTCCACCTTATTCCTGTGCATCCCATGCCATCCAGGTTTCTCTGGAGTTGTTGGTCCTACTGTGCATCTTCTTTACAGGAACACATTGGACTTGCACTCTGACTATTAGCCTTTTGAATAACTCTCACTGTTTTGAATGGATTTTCCTGTGAGTCACTGCTGTCAGTCCGTTTTTGGCTAGATCCTGCCCTTTCATATTAACATTAACCTTCCTCCATTTCAGCACCTTAATTTTTGATACAGCTTTGTCATTATCCATCATGACCTTAACTCTTAAGAGTAATGGTCACTATCACCAAAATGCTTCTCCCTTGACATTTACTGTTTGACTGGCTTTGTTACCTATAAATAAGGTTAAGTCTCACCTACTTTCACAGGACTTTTGTACCTATTATCATAAAAGGCTCTCCTGGACAAAATTTAAGAATTGCTCCCTGTTTTAAGCCTTTCATACTTTGTCCCAGTTAATATTGAGGAAGGTGAAATTCCTTACACGTTTACTGTATGATTTTTACACCTTTTGACATTTGCCAACACATCTGTCTTTCTATCCCAGACTGTTTGGAGGTATATAGTCCACCCCCATAGTTATTCCACTCCCCCTCCCCACCGACTTTTCTGGTTTTGTTCCACCCATGTGGCCTCATTTGAGGAACCTTCTAAGATATCATTGCTCTTTACTGCAGTAATTGAATCCTTAATCCATATTGCAACACCACTACTTCTGACCCACCTCCCACCAAATATTAAACTGCGTGTTCTGTCCCTCCATCAGCCATGTTTTTGTGATGGTAATTATATCAAATCCCTGTCCGTTAATCAATATTCTCAACTCATCTCTTCCTGGCTTGCAAAACACCTTGCAATGATGTAAATGCCAGCCAGCTTTGTGCTTTAACCTCACTATATCTATATTCAGACATCCTTCTGGGTTGAATGATGGTTCTTCCGCACTTAACTGCACATCACCCCCACTGTACCTCCACTTGGTATACCACCCCCTGCAAAATCAGTTTAAACCTCCAACAACTGTATGTACAATCCCCTGGAACATATGGCTGTACAGGTCCTATTGTCCCCAGAGATAGACCAAGTGCTTTTTAGTTGGAAGAGTGAGGAGAGGCAATATAAACTAATTTTGAGAAGTGAAAACAGAAAAATGAATGAACATCTTTGAAAATGGTTGGATAACTTGAAGAGGCTTTTAAGAATTAAGACTACACATTCATTTCTTAAACCCAAGAATTCTGAAGTTTGAAAGCCATGACATCATCGTAAACCTTTGTAAATCTCTGGCTTGGCCCTGGCTAGCATACTTTGTCCAATTCTGAACATTGTCCTTGAGGAACATGATGGCCTGAGAGAGAATACAGTGAAGATTTGCTAGAATGGTATCAAAGATGGAGAAAGTATCAGGAGACACGAGAGACATGCAAGGGGACGTTTAAATGAGATGTTCAAATAACGATGGGTTTATTCTAAGTTAATAAGGAGAAATTCCTTCCAGTAGCAGGAGGATTGTTTAGTGGAGTACGTAGATTTAATGTAATTAAAAGAACCAGAGATACAGATATTCTTGAACTGCATTGTACGTTGGAAACAAATTCAACACTGATCTTCAGTGGGGAATCGAATTAATAGTTGAAGGGGGAAAAATATCAATGCTGTGAGACAAGGGCAGATTGGTGCGGGAATGGGCTGAATGACCTCCTTTTGTCCCTATTGGCCCCTACTCATTCCCAGTTTATTCTTTAGTTCCTAGTATATTTATAAAATGCTTTCAGATTTTCCTTAATGTTACCCGAATGGTCTCCTCTTTACAATGCTATTCAAAAAGATTAAAGTTATAAAATTATAGTAGAAACGTCAAGGTAAACTTTAAAGCATCAGGTGTTGCTAACTTATTGCAAATGTTAAATTCTGACAAGCTGTGATGTATTATACATAAATTCATGCACCCTCACTGTTTCAGGTTGATGCTGTCTTTATATTCTTTATTGATTCTGTGATTGATATTTCACATATCTTTTTGGATTGCCAACAAGTGGCTCAACCTAAGTCACAGAATCCTTTATAATTCAGTTTGACTTTTAAATTGAGGGAGGGAAATTGGTTACTATATCAAGCATAATTTATGAAAGACTTTGCCTACAGGGAATCATCGGAAGAGTCACAAACACAGTGAAGAACATAGTACCTGGGTGGCTGCAGAAGTACTTTGGGAAGACATCTAAGACAGAACCAGCTGAAGCAGGAGGGTCGCTAAACAACCATGAAAATGATCCAGTCCTCGTAAATGAGACCCCACCATTTGATAATGGAAAACACCAACCAGCACCAACAACCAGCAGGACAGCGGGTACTTGCATAATTATAACTTTATACTCTCCATTTAAATAGATGCTTGACCATAAAGAAATGTTGGGTTTACATGTACTTAATTTGCACAATTGAATTAATAAAATTTTAAGAATGTGGTTATTTGATTTCCAGTATGAAATATTGTGAAGGAACCAATTTGTTCAGTTGTGATAACTACCCTTCATAACTCTGAGGGGCACCTTTCCTTCCAGCTTACTTAAGAAAGAGTTTAGATGAAGTAGTGATTTAGGTTTAGACCTTTGGTTGAAAACCAAAATAAACTCTCTTCACATTGGATTCTTGAACAGTGTTTCATAACTGCCAGCTTGAACCTTGATGTTGCCATGTAGGGTCACAGCTGTGGTCCATCAAACCTCCTGAATTGTGTTAAACGACTGCGAGTTGCAGGACTTGGTACTACCTGGGGGTTAGATTACTATGCCAAAAAAGCAAACAGCCTGATAGATCCCCTTTAATTATTTGTTTGGAGAACAAGGAAGGAATCACCAGTAAAATGTGAGGGGTTTGTTTGATTTTTTTTTCTTTCTGCTGCAAGATTAACTCATTTTGCTGATTTGCTCTGCCCCTCCAACTGTAGACTAAAACAATCCTTTTTAGTAGTGAAATTATTCAGTCATTTCAATCTTGCTGTTTGCGTTTGATTAACTTAAATGTAGTTTTCCAAATTACAGTTACAAGTTTTGATGTATGTTGGCAGTGTTATCTAGAGATACGGAGATAGGTGGATGCAGTAGGTGGTTATTGCACTTGGTTAGTGGGAAGGGTAGAGTGGCTAGGTGAGTCAGAAGGTGGACATGTTGAGGGGTGAGAGAGATTTTGAAGCTGGTGAAGTTAATATTCAGGCCATTGGGCTGTAAGCTCCCAAGGTGCGATATGAGGTGGTGTCTTCCAGGTAACATTTGGCACCAATCTGACAGTGGAGCAGGCCAAGAATGGACGTGTCACTAGGGGAATGGGAGTGGGAGAGAGAGTTAAAGTGAATGGCACCCAGAAGGTCCAATCACCAACCATCAAAAAGGTATTTCTCTTCCCACCCCGTCTGCTCTCCGCAGGGACCACTCATTCCACGACTCCCTTGTTGGCTCCACACTCCCCACGACCCCTCCACCACACCAGGTAACTTTCCCTGCAACCGCAGGATGTGTTACACCTGCCCCTACACCTCCCCTCTCATCTCTGTCCAAGGCCCCAAACAGTCCTTTCAAATCTTGCAGAGGTTCACCTGCACTCATCTACTGTATCTGTTGCTCCCGATGTTGTCTCCTGTATATCGGGAAGACCAAACACAGCCTAGGGGACTGGGTCGCAGAGCATCTGTACTCTCTATGCACCAACCTACCCAACCTTCCGGTTGCCATCACTTTAACTCCCCTTCCCATTCCCCTAGTGACATGTCCATCCTTGGCCTCCCTCCGCTCCCAGAAAATCTGAGGTCTATTTGTTATCTTCTGTGGACAGTGGGATGAGACTTGGTGAAAGCTCAGTAGAGGAAAGCCATGCTGGTAGCAGGAGTCTAAATGTAGTGAACAAAATTAGAAGAAAGGTAAAGAAAAAGCTAACATCAAATAGGATCTGACTGGTGAATAATGTTGAGGCTAAATTATAAGGCACTTTCTGAATGCATGTAACATGGTCAGATTGATTTGAAATCACAAATTGGTGATGATTTTATTGCCCATACAGAGATATCACTGCAAGATTATTTAGATTGAAAACTGAATTATCCATGAATATTTGTCATTTAACAAGGACAGGTAAAAAGAAAAAAAATTATGGGCTAGTGCTCTCCATAAGAAATAAGGTCACATTAGTAAGAGATGATCTTGGTGTGAAGGATCAAGATGTAGAATCAGTTTGGGTAGAGATAAAGACGAGTTACAATACATTCAAAATTAACGGCCATTTATTTCTCAAAGGCTTCCTCATGGCAAGGTTGTTAATTAGCATTATCTGAACGGTGGTATATGTTGGTGGGACTTGCTTTATGGGCTAATAAACAGTAATTGTCAATATTAGGACCTTAGAGATGGCCTGTAATGTTGATTACTTGGTAATAATGGGTGCCTATGGAGTGGGTAAGTTTAACCAGCAGTAGTGATGTGGTATGAATTCCTGAATTATGAGAGAGATAGGATTCTGGAGCAATGTGTTAAAGAACCAATTGGGACTGAGTTATTTTGAATTTAGTGTTATTTCATCAGGTAGGGTTAATTAATAATCTTGCCATGAGGAAGCCTTTGAGAAATAGTGGCCATTGATTTTTGAATGTATTGTAACTCATTTTGAAAGTGATGTATCCGAACAAAAATCTATGAAGATATGAGTGGTAGGTTGGCTATAGTGGATTTCGAAAATACAGTGAAAGATTTGATGGGCAACAGTAATTTTTTTTTTTTGTAAGTTACTTGGTCTGCAGCAGATGCACATTCTTCTAAGGCACACGCACCCAAAAGAAAGTGAATCAACTGTGGCTAATGAAAGATTGCTTTAGATCAAAGGAAGTAGCTGTAGGATGTCGCTAAAAGTGGTAAGACTGAAGATTTGGAGCAATTTAAATCCTAGTAAAAGAGGATTGAAAAAATTATTTTTTTTTTTTAAGAAAGAAGGGGAAAAAAGAATATAAATGCAAGCTAGCAAGAAACCTAAGGGCAGACTATTAAAAGTTTCTTTAAATTCATGGAAACAAAAAGATTAGTAAGGACAGATGTGAGCCAGTTACAGGTGGAGCCAGAATTTACAGTACACAATTGGAATTGGTGGGAAACTAAGCAATCACTTTTTAATATGTCTTCATGGAAGTAGATGTAGAAAATCACCCAGAAATACTAGGTAACCAAGGGACTTGTGAAACTGGAAGAGGCTGGTGTTATTACAATGTAAGTGCATGAACAGTTTGGATTGAAGGTTGATAAATTCCTCTGGACCAGATAAGCTGCATCCTGGAGTGTTGAAGGAGGTGGCTATACATATAGTATTGCAAATATTATAGAGAATGAAGAGCTACAGATCTGTTTGTTTTATGTCAGTAGTAGGGAAATGTCAGTCAATTATAACTGGACATGTACAAAAGAATTGTAAAGTTGAGCAGAATCACCAGGTATTTGTGAGAGGAAAATAAAATTTGACAAACGTGTTGGAACTTCCTGAAAATCTATCTTGTAGCATAGGTAAATAGAACCAGTTGAGTGCATGGGATTTTGAGTAATGCACTCATATGATTTGAAATGGCTAACAGAAAGCGGGTGGTAAATTTTCTGTCTCCTTCGCATTTGTTGCATTGTTTTCAGCTCAGGTCAGTTTTGTATAGAAAACATAATTTGCATCGTAATTTACATCTGTCTGTTTCTGAGTCACGTTTCTCGTTCATGGCAAGTGCCTGTCGTAATCAACGTGAGCTTATTGTCAGAAATTATCATCGCAATCCTTGAACAATGTAGCCAGTGTAATGTAAGTGGTGAAGGTGATAAAAAGCACAGTAGAATTATTCTAGATATTAAATTAGAAGTGATAGTGTGGTAGAAAAGGTTAACGTGGTTGATATTAGGTACTGTTTGAATCTTCTGAGTGTGTGTACAATTATAAAGAATGTTGCTGAAATGAAATAGAAAGCTGACATGCTTTAAAGCGTTCATGTGTTTTGATATCCTAGATCTTATTGATCTAAGTCACAACAAGGCAAAGACGTGCTATCATGGGAAAAATAGACCAGTTGCTGATGTTATGCATTGAGGATTTGCACAACAAGAACACTCAAATCAACTTAGGGCTTTATCCTGAATAAGCATTAAGACCCTCCGACTGCATCTCTGTCCTCCACAGAATGTTGTCCCAGCACTGCTCCTAGAAATAAGTTAAAGCGAAGTTTTTTAAAAATGCCATTTATGCTTTTCTACGTTAAAAATACTTTTGTTTGACAAAACAACAAAAGTACAAATGCATTTTCTATTACACTAAAACAAGGAAAATGTTTTACAGGAGTGTGTATGTTGTTGTACAGTATAGTACATGGAAATATTTTGGTTGATAAATGTGAAACACAATATTTCTCTAAGTTACAATCCCTATCCCTGTCTTATTCCACTGTTTTGTGTGGGAGGTACTGTTGTGTTGAATCACATAGGTGCCTTTAACGCTTTTATGGTCCCTATTCCTTCGTATTTACAGGACTCTTCTGTGGAGTAATTCCTTGATTATAAGTAGTTCTCCTTTCAGTTCTTTGTTGAATAGCACTGATTTTATATTGGAAGACCTCATATGTCTTTGCCTTCACTGCAAGGGGTTAGAATACAGAAGTGAAGATATCTGCTGCAAATGTGTAGACCTTTGGTGTGACTGCTCCTGGAGTATTGTGTAATTTTGGTCTCTTTATCTAAAGTCTGGATATGCTTGCAATGGACAGAGTGCAGTGGAAGTTCACCAGAATAATCCTTGGAATGATGGGATTGTTTTATGCACAGAGAATGAAGAAACTGGCATTATGAATATCTGAACAAGGAGCACGAGCAGGATATTTTGCACATAATTCTATGGTCTTAGTAAATTTTGTTTAGGTTCACCATTGCATCTGTTTTGTCTTGGATGCTGCTTCAAATAATAACTTGGATTTCATTGGTCTTTTATGGCCTTATCCACTGGAGATGCTACTTTCAATGTTTTGTGAACCTAAACCCCTCCCCAAAGTCTCTGCTCATTCACTGAACTTGTCTTTTGCAAATTCAACTTTTGCCAAAATTCTGATTGCATTTTTCTTTTGTGCATTACCTTATCCATAACCTTCTGCAATTTCCTTTTGGTCCTTAATTAATTAAAATAATTCCTATTGGCAAATTTGGCTACTGCCCCTGCTGCACTTTAGCCAAATTACTGTGTACAGTGAACAGTAATAGTTTGAGGGCAGAATACTATGGGATGCTATCATTCACTTGAACCACTCTCAACATTCTCTGTTTTTAGCCTGTTTTAATTTAATTCTTCCTCCCTTTGCTCTCACCATTTCAATTTCTTTTAACCTTGCCTAATTATTTTCTGTAAGAATCTATTTGACAAAATAGCAATCCATGGAGACCACTTAGTCTGAAATTCCTTATCCATCATATAATCACACCCTCAACTGTCAGGTTTGTCAGTTGGTCTATCAGAAATCCATGTTAATGGCAGTTAGATGCGTACATAAGTAAAGGTTTGATTTAACATTTAATAGCTCCACAGATTTCTGCTTGCTTTCTAGTAATTAATATACTTGTCTTGCATTTTTTTAAAAAAAATCTTTTTACTGATGTTAAAAATGTGCAATACCTTGCTATTATTAACGTTTTTTATTCTCCTCATGTTTCCTCTTCATCACTTTCTTTAACTCTTCTCATTTAGTTGTCTTAGCCTGTCTATGCCCTCTTTAAATTTATACTTTTTGGTCTCTCTACTGCATTGTGAAATTTGACGCAGCCTTCCATGGTATATATTTATTCCAGAAGTTTGTAGATTTAAAAAAAAAAAAAAAAATTTTGTTACCCATGTGTCTTTGCACCTTACTTCAGCTGGTTTGTCCTTTTTGTCTTGGTGTCCTCCTACACTATATGTTCCTTTTTATACCAATCCTCTTTTCTATATCTCCTAAAACACACATTAACCTGATATTTTTTACTTTGCACAGCTACTTACGTTACAGCCAAGTTCAGTTAGTGTTATAATGGTAACTCATGATCTCCAAGAGGAGAAAAACAGAATTGTGTTACAGTTGTACATGTGCTTGTATGCTGTCTCAATTTTAAAAAAGAACACCTGTTTTACTTTTCACTTTCGCAGTAAGCACACCATCAAGCAAATCTGCTTTAAATTTCTCAGAAATGCTTCTTCTGCGACCAGCTCTCAGTCGAGCACATATTAATTGTGCTGCACTAGATACTCCTGCGCATGATTGTCAACCGTCCACCTCCTCCTCTTTTCCTATTGGCAATTCAGGATTCTCACTGGTAAAGGAAATCAAAGATTCTGGCTCACTACATGAAGATGATAACATCTCCACAACAAGTGGTTTCTCTTCCCGAGCTTCTGATAAAGGTAAAAGAATTCTCATTTGCCAGAATTTTAAGTTGTAGCAAACATTTGAACTTTCAGAAATGTTAAGGTACGTGTTACCTGTTTTCTCCATTATGTGACGGTTGAATAGCCTTGGTTTTTACGCTTTAGGATGGAAGAAATGTGTTTTAGGTGCATATACTTAATACTTTAGATTAGACTGGTGCTTAAATATTGCATGCATCTTTGCCTATTCCATTATAGGAAGAGCATTTAACTCAAGGAGGTGGTGCAATTAACAAAGTTTATTAAAGATACAACAGAAATAAAGAATTACATTGGATTAGGGTAAAAAAAATTATAATTGTGATTTAGAAGAGTTGGCATGGTTTTGACTTTGTTTAGCCAATTTATTACACTTTTGTAAAGGAGCAACCTGCACTGTGGATAAAGTGTGTGAGTGTATGTATACAGTATTTAGATTTCCGCAGGCATTGATAAGGTGCCACATTAGTGGTTACGGAAAATAAAAGTTCAAGGTGTAGGGGGTAACATCGGCATGGATAGAACGTTGGCTGGCAGAAAATAATGTGTATAAATGGTCTTTGATTAGTAGAATGTGGCCTCACGTTTTATGATTTACATCAATGACTTAAATGAAGGGAGCGAAGGCATTGTTGCTGAATTTGTTGAATTTGTTTATAATACCAAGATGGCCAGGGAAATACGTTGTGAAGCAGTCACAGGGCATTGTAGGCAGGTGTAGATAGATTGAGTTGAATGAGCAAATGTCAAACAGATGGAGTGCAGTGCAGGGAAATGTGAAGTTTACTTGGGCAGGGAGAATCAAAAACAACATTAGTTACATGAAGAATGTGTAGAATTCTGAGCTACTGAGGTATTTAGGTGTTTAGTGCCTGGGGCACAAAAAGTTAGAATGCAAGAATCAAGAAGGTTAGTGGGGTGCAATCCGTTATTACAGAGGGTATTTGAGACCTCCTCTTGAATACTGTGCAGTTTTAGTCTCCTTGTTTGAGGAAGTGTATAAATGCATTGGAGGCAGTTCAGTGAAGGTTTAGGAATTTAGTAGTTCGAATGAGTGGCTTGTCTTATGAGAATAGGTGGGACAGGATAGGTTTCTTTTCATTTGGATTTGGAACAGTGAGAAGCGATTTGAAGTTTATAACAGCTTGAATGGTCTTGACAAGGTGATCATGTGAAGAATGCTTCCTCTTGTGGGTCAGAACTAGAGAGCATTCTTTTTTAAAATAGATGTTGCCCTTTTGGCCAGAGATGAGAACTTCGAGGGTTGGGCAGTTTTGGAACACTTTACCTCCTTTGTATTCTGAGGCAAAGTCATTTTAATATTTTGACATGATTAGGTAAATTCTTGTTGTGCAAGGGAATCAGATGCAATTGGGAGTATATAGATGGGAATGTGAAATTTAAAATAAACCATTCAGGAATTGTCTTACTGAATGCTGGAGTAGACTCGGTGTTGAATTGTCCACTTCTACCTATTTTGTATATTCATACAAGTTAAAAGAATATTCAGCTCATTGAACTTTTGGAATTGGAATGCTTTACCACAAGCTATTGAAATTAAGCTTAGATAAGTTGTAAAACAAAAATATAGAGATTTCGGAAAAGTACAACAAGGTAAATGCATTCAGGAAAGGGGTGAGGGGTAACATTTACATTTCTTTCTCAGCGGGCCACTGAGCAAGTTTTGGAAAGATACGGTGTTAGAAGTTGATCATTAATCAAACAACAAAAAATATGCATTTCTGATGAGGCTTCAAATTAGAAGACTAATATGTTGGCTTAAGAATCATAGAATCCCAACAGTATGGAAGCAGGCCATTTGGCCCAACAAGTTTACACTGCCCCTCCTCCCACCAGACCCATTCCCCTACTCCTGCATTTCCCACATCTAACCCACCTAACCAAAGCATCCCTGGACATTATGGGCAATTTAGCATAGTCAATCCATTTACCTTGCACATCTTTGGACTGTGGGAGGAAACCCATGCAGACACGGCGAGAATGTGCAAACTCCATACAGGCAGGTCGTAGTGCTGTGAGGCAGCGGTGTTAACCACTGAGTCACGCCATAAACTTTGAAATCCAGGACATTTCTTATCGAGAGCCAGTATAGGTCAGAAAGGAAATGATGGGTGAATTTGGCTTGTATAGGTTATTCCTGAGATGGTGAAAGGTGCTATGGTAATTCATTTATTTTGTTTCTTTCTCTCCTTCTCTCAAAAAAGACTGAACTTACTCAATACTAGAATTTAATCCAACTGGTACATCTAATCCACTTACTCCAGGCAGCAGTGTTTCATAGCCTCGAATGCACAACCTATGCACTGTTGTTCTGAACATTTTATTTCTCTGTTTGTAGAAAATTGATAGTCCAGAATTTGTTTGAGCATTAACTGATCAAATTCAGCTCATTCATGGCAGGCAGCCACTCCCTTGCAGTCTTTCTTTTCCCACCAATAATATTCCCCTGCCACACTTTGTATACTAGCTGCTGTGGCTATTGCTCCTTGTTCTCCGGCTGAGCATTCACCTTGTTGCTACTCCTTGTTGGCTTTATTCCCCTCTGTGAGCCTTTTAGCAGCATATTTTGGAGAGAAGCAGCCTGTGGATGGTTGGAACACCTCTTTGTGGAATGTGTTCCTACCACTGGCTGGAGGGCAGGCTGGAAACCAGGGCTGTGCTCTTACCCATAGACTATATTTTGAACAAGCCAACATTAGAATAACCAGTTCCAGTGATGTGCCATTGGCCCCCTCCGGGACTATAAAATGTATAATTCTGTGTTTCGCAATCACGTGTAAACCCACTCTTACTTTTAGAGTATTTTCCCACTCCCCAGTGATGTTAACATTGTTTCCAATGCTGGAGGAATTGTAAATGTTAGATTACTTCAGTCTGTGCAAAGCTTAAAACCATTTTGTGGCTGCAGTTCCTCTGTTTATTATAGCCTGAGATTAATATTCCTTCCTAAAATACCTAACAAAAGTTGTTGTGGAAATCGCATATGTCTCATCTGGGCTCTGGAAATTACACAGTGAACCTGTTGGTTCTACAATTGCTATCAATGGCAAAAATGCAGAATTCTACACTAATCTATTGAAACTTCAAAGAGCTGATGGACTCGACTAGACCTTGGCCTAATTGCTCTGAATTGACTCAATAATGGGGTCTCCACTTTCACTTGTTATTCCAAGTACTGTCTAGTAGAAACCCTTTGGTAATGTTTCCATGTGAACTCAGATGGAGAGTGTTATTTTTGAGCCCAGTTGCTTCAAAACTGAATCAAATGATATCCACATTCCTACACTTTTAGGATAGACTTTTCCTTTCTGGGCTGAGTTTTTCCTTTGTAGACTGGGAATGCTAAGGCCAGTTGTGGTACCACCCTTTTTGAAACAGAACATTCTAGTTGATTGGGGTGGCTCGTTGTCACACATTGAAGTATTAGGAGAAATGGCAAGTGTTTCTAAGAATAGTGTCTTTTCTTTATGCAGTTGAAATACAATGTAGTGACCTTCTATTGTTCTGATTAACTTCATGTGTTCCAGCCAGAGGTCAGAATATTCCTTTCCTGGAGGAATGCTTTTGAGATCCTCTCAAGGACTACTTTTTAGCTGTGAGGTTACTTTCTCATTCTCTAACTTATTACATAGCAACAAACCTGTCTGCATTTGTGTTGAGCTTATATAAGTATATAAAAAGAAAGAATAGTGAAAGTAAATATTGGCCCTTTAGAGGATGAAAATGACACTATTAATGGGAAACTTAGATGGCAGAGGCACTAAACCAATATTTTGTCTCTGTTTTCACAGTGGAAGGTAATAATCTCTTACCTAAAACTGCAGTTACTACAGAGGAACTTGGTAAAATTACTATAACTAGGGAGAAGGCATTAAGTAAACTTAATGGGATTAAAGGCAAATAAGTCCCTGAGGCCTGATGGCCTGCATCCTATGATAGTAAAGGATGGCAACAGAGATAGTGATGCATTAGTAATGATTTTCCAAGATTCTGGAAAGGTGCCTGTAGATTGGAAACATACTAATGTGATGCCTTTATTCAAAAAAGGCGATAGGCAAAAAGTGGGAAACAATAGAATAGTTAGTTTGACTTCTTTTGTCAAGTTGCTGGAGTTGGTCTTAGAGGAGATAACTGAACATTTGGGAACAACAAAGCTCAATTTACTCGTTAGCTTGGTTTCATAAAAGGCAAGTCAAGCTTGACAAACTTGTAGGATTTCTTTTGAGGATGTATCCAGCAAGGTGGATAATGGCGATCTGGTATATCTAGACTTCCAGAAAGCATTTGACAAGGTAATGCATAAAAAAACTGATCCAGAAGGATAGACTCTAGGGGATACGGTTAGAGTATTGGCTTGGATAGAGAATTGCCTGACTGACAGAAAGCGGAGGGTAAAGACAAATGGGTCCTTCTGTGGATGGCAAACTGTAATAAGTGGGGTGCTGCAGAGTTCACTTCTCGGACCTCAACTATTCACAATCTGTACAAATGACCTGCAAGCACGAACAGAATGTAACATAGCAAAGTTCACAGATGATACTAAAATAGGTGGGAAACCAGTTAATAATGAGGAGAAAAAGAGTTCAGAGATGGATATTGATAGGCTAGGAGAATGGGCAATAATCTGGCAGATGGAGTTTAATGTTGACAAGTGAGAGCTTGTCCGTTTTGGCTGGGGATAAAACGGGGCAAATATTATTTAAATGGGAAGCAGATTCGAAGTGAGTCAGCGCATGAATCACAGAAAGTGGGCATGCAGGTGCAGCATTTAATAAGGAAGGCAAATGGGATCCTGTCATTTATTGCAACAGGACTGGATTATAAAAGTAAAGATGTGTTGTTACAATTATATAAACCATTGGTGAGACCACATCTGGAATATTGTCTAGTTTTGGTCTCCTTACCCGAGGCTGGATCTGCTGGCACTGGACGCAGTTCAGAGGAGGTTCATTAGATTTTTTCGAGGGATGAAAGGGCCGTCATACAAAGAGTCGTTGTATAGCTTAGGTTTGCACTCAGTGGAGTGCAGAAGAACGAGAGGGGAATCTGATTGAAGTATAACGCTAATGGGAACTGATGAGGTAGACACTGAACAGATGTTCACATTGTGGGCGATCATAAATATTGAGAGAAGTAGGCTCAAAACTTAAATGAGGAGACACTACTTCTTTCAGGGTTGTGAATCTGTGGAACTCACTGTCCCAGAGTGCAGTGGAAGCAGAATCAATCAACCGATTCAAGAAAGGAATAGATGTGTTTCTGATGAAAATTGGGATAAAGGGCTCTTGCAAGCAGGCAGGAAAGTGTGGAGTTGTGACCAGGATAAGATCAGGCATGACCATAATTAAATGATGGAGCAGGCTGAAAGGGCTGAATTGCCTACTCCTCCTAATTCCTATGACTCATGGGGTATTTGGACTCTCTCTGAAGCAGTTGGAAAAGTTTTGCAATCTTCTCAATAATAATCGAGATTTGATTTAAGCCTAAAGCCACAACAAGGAGAAAATTAATTTTCTTGGAACCTTAGTGTTGAAAATCATCCACAATGATGGGAATTAGTAAGCAACAAAAGATTTTTTGCCAAATAACTGGCACAGATGCTTCTATGTACAGAAGACCATCGTTCCAAATATAATTTCCACAGACCATTGCAATCACCACTAATGTCAACCATTGCATATGCACAACTGTGAAATATTTTAACCATGCAATTACTACCCCTTTTATTGCATCTCAGCTCTCAATCTTAGATTTACATTTAGCAATTACCTGTTCATTACTGTAGGACCTACTACACATTTCCAAGTAACTTCTGAACCTGCATGGCCTTAAACTAGGGATTCCACTTTTATTTGTAAGGAATTCATTATTGCAATGATTTAAAGTTTATTTTTGAATTCTAGTTAGGTGCTTATTCCTTTGTTGATAGTTTGAAACTGTTCTGTCTCCATTTACAGGCAGCCTGTGTCGCTGTTTAAGCACTTCCCAGCCCCACAATCCTTTTGAAGTCCCATTCTCCACTTACATTCATCTCTCATCCACAATCTGGTTTAGGGACTTTCCGGGCAGATTTGCTACTGCCTCATTTGTTGTGTTGTTCAATCTAGAGATATGGTTCAGTAATAAAACTGGCTGCCTTTATACTTTGATTCAAAGAGTACCACCCCTTCAATGATTGGAGACTTATTTGTAAATTAAAGTTTTATATTTATTTGTCAATGTTGCAGATGTGATAACATCAAGGAATGCTTCTTTGCCACCTTTGTGGTCCCCAGAAGGGGAACGCTTTCATTCTGCTCCCCAGCAGCCTGCTGTGAGCTTGAAAAGACCATCTTTTAATCTGTCTGCATTTGGAAGTTCACCTCCAGTAAGTACAATTGTGAAAATTTGTTGTTTGTAATCATTGAATAGTCACCACTTAATGTAAACTTGTGAAATTCAAATGGTCTTGCTTTTTCCAGTCTTTTATTAGTACTTCTTTACTAAATTCAAGCCAGCTTGGGGATTCTCCTTTCTATCCTGGCAAGACTACTTATGGTGGGGCGGCGGCAGCAGCAGTAGGAAGAGCTTCTCAACCTCGAAGTACACCGTACCAGGTAGAGCAAACTGCTGACTCAATGCTGCTTTCTTATATTTTTCTTTTATATGCATGTTTTTGTTCCTTTGCAAGAAAATCAATGATGGAAAAGGATTATTTGAAGTTGGGATTGAAGGGGTTGTCTTATGAGGAGAATTTGGCCCTGTACTTGTTGGCTTTTAATAGAATGAGAGGCGATCTGATTGGAATTATGAACGTCAAGGAGGCTGAACGGGGTAGGTACTGAAACGGTGCTTACCCTCCTGGGTATTTTAGAACTGGGACGGGGGGCATGATTTTAAAATGGGGCGGAGGTTTGGTTGTCTCCCATTCAAGTTTGAGATGAGAAATTTCTTAAGGGTTTTACATCTTTGGAGTTCACTGCTCCAAGAGCAGCATTGAATACATTCAGGGCTGAATTAGACACGTTTTTTTATCTGAGAAAGTCAAGGTTTTGGTGAACAGGCTGCAAAGTGGATTTACGGTCGCGTTTAGATCAATCTTGGTCTTCGTTGAATGGGTGAGCAGACTCAAGATACCTTTCTTGAGATCCCAGTAAAAAGAGCTGCTATAATTCAAAGATGGTAGGAACTGCAGATACTGGAGAATCTGAGATACCAAGGTGTCGAGCTGGATGAACACAACAGGCCAAGCAGCATCAGAGGAGCAGGAAGGCAGACCTTTTGCCCAATTCAAAATGTAATATAATTCAAAATGTAATCCTTACTTGCTTCAAACAGACTTACTAGTCTAAGAATTTATAATATTCACATCTTCTGTTAAATATTCCTTTTCTTAAGTCCCACTAAATTTCTCCAAAGTAGACTGCTTCAGTACAAAACTACAGGCTCTGGTTCTTTGACTGGTTTAAAACCCAGTTTATAATTTTAAGATGTTATTGTGTTGATGAAAGTGTTTTTACACACTACTGAACACTCTTTCCCACCACCAAGTCATCTGTGGTTTTATTTAATCTATTACCAACACCACCGGTAAATCACTTGTGTTTTCCAATTAATTAAGTTACATGCAAAGGCCATTCAGGACAAAGCAGACCGTCAAGGGTGAGGGGGAGTTTATCTTCAGTGACTCAAATTAAAACACATGCTGTGTTTGACCTTACAGATTTGTTTGGCTCGCTAAAAAGATTTTCTCTTACATGGTGGCATAAAAGTTGTAATAAGTTCAACTGAATTGGCATCTTGATTTAGTATTAAGTGGAAAATTGACTTGAAGTATAAAGTAGTACCAAGCTAACTTTACAAACACCAGAGTTGGTGAACACAAACAGCATGCCGGAGCACCTTCAAATTTCAAATTAAATGAAGTTTGGCCATTTGTATAATTGTAAAAATCTATCAATAGCCATAGCTGTTCATTACCTGGAAATTTTTTGGGACATCCTCAGGTTTTGGAAGGTGCTATGTAAGTGCACATCTGTTTGTTAAATGTTTAAGTATAACTGTGTGGAGCTATACTTTTTCATTGGACAGAACCATGGCTTTAATGTAACCTCTGTATGGTTTACTTGCGCAGTTCTAAAAGTAGCTATTGGCATCAAAAGAAGAAGCATATATCCATAGGAGCACTATGTTGTTTGATCTAACTTGGTTTAAAAGTGGTTTACACATGGAGCAAAATTTCATATGCCTGGTCAATCTGGCATTCGATTTTGACTGTATTAAGTTTCTTGTGAAAGATTCTATGGTGTCCAGTGCACCTGCTTTCTGCCAGTCAACACATCACCATCATGGTTCAAAAGTGTGCCTTGTTTGTGTGCAGAGTATCTGATATTGACATGGTTATAGCATTCACACAACAGAACCCTGAGTCCCCCTGAAGATTTAAACATGAGTATCATGTGTTTTTAGCTCTGTTTTGAATAACAAAGATTAAGGTGTGAGTTTTCATGCTGACATTTCTGTATGGTTCCACATATTTCACAGAAGTTATGAATCTAACCACCAGGTTCCAATAAGGAGACAGATGAAAGCAAAACCGGCAAGTTCACCATCTTATGGTGTGACGAGTGCCACTGCCAGACGCATCCTTCAATCTTTAGAAAAGATGTCAAGTCCTTTAGCGGTGAGTCTTCATATTGGTTTTTGTGGTTTTTACCAGATGATTTGAACTTCATAAGTCTATTGTCCTGTGAAATACCTGAATTATTTAGAGTGCAGTTGATGTAATTCAAACATCAATAAACCTGCACTGCAAATGGATTAATTGTCATTGGCAGAGTTTCCAAGTTTGTATATGTGTAAGTCTGTTCCTTTTTATAAAAGCAAAATACTGTGGATGCTGGAAATCTGAAATTAGCGTAGAAAGTACTGGAACAACTCAGCAGGTCTGGAGCATCTGTAGAGAGAGACCGAGTTAATGTTTCAAGTCCAATATGACTCCTTCGTTACGTTACTTAACATTCCTTTCTGTTGATGTGCTGCTGCTTCCATCGCAGAGAATTCCCAAACTATCTTAGAGTGCCTAAACAAGATTTCTGGCGGAACAATTCTGCATCACAATTTGTTTCTCTTGGTTCATTTGTTTTATTCTGTTAAAGAATTAATAGAATCTGTCATTTAAATCATTCATGCTTACATTTAAAATTGCTCATCAAAATAAATCACTTTTTGAAGGATTGATTTAGTGTCTACTTAACTCTTCAATTCCATGGCAAGCTACTAGCCAGAATTTTGATACTGTGGCATTTGCAATTTATGTACAGTATTTTTTATTGTATTGAAATAAATTTTTTATAAAGTTTGTGACAATTGGGTGCAGGCAATAAATGCTAACCTAGCCATTGATGCCCACATCTTGTGAATTTCTTAAAATCCTTTATTTAACATGGAAAATATGAATTGGTACGTTAAGCATGATGATGAACCCCTATTCGGAGTAGGGAATACTGATGAAAGTAATGCATTTTGCAGAGAAGGAAGATGAGGAGAACCACTGTGAAGCTAGAGAGTGGTACTTGAGGTTGTGATAAGTCTTTACACTTCTCTTTTTGTGAAGAGACTTGAAAGAAACAGTGTGTGTATTGGCTATGCTAAATTGTCCCATCATGTTCAAAGATGTGCAGTCCAGGTGGATTAGTCATGGTGAATGTAGTAGTATGGGGATCAGGTGGGGTCTCAGTCTGGGTAGGATTCTCTTGAGAGGTTTGGTGCAGACTTAATGGGCTGAATGGCCTCTTTCCGCAGTGTAGGGATTCTATGATCCTAACAAGGGGAATAAAACCAAATACTTAAATTTTGAAGGGAAAACATTTTTACATGTTATTTTCTGTTTTCAGGACGCTAAAAGAATTCCTTCAACAGTAACCTCTCCCTTGTCCATGGTAAGTGATAAAGGTGTCTCTATTGCAGTTTTGTACTAGAATTAATTTTCTTGGCTTTCACAGCAGTGTCTTGAGACAAGCTTTCATTTTCAGGTTTACTTTGAATTAAATTGTCTTAAGCATGCTTTGTAAATGTCAATTTATTCTTTGAGATTTTAAATCTTAATATAATTGGCATTTTGTTCTGTTTGAGTTAATCTTCCCTGCAGTTCTTAACATATCAATAATGAACGTCATTTAATTTATTGTAAGGCATGTTTTGATATTCTAAGGATCTGAAAAATGCTGTTAGTGTGGGACTTCCATTATTGGGTACCTGGAGAACAAAGAATATCTAAGTGTGCAGCCTGCTTCACTTTAAAACATACTTTGGCACCAGATTGCCACTCACGGGATGTTGAACATAATTTTGCTAATAACACACTGAAGCTCAGTGTGTTCTTTAAAATTATTCGTAAGAGGAGACAGGATGATTTAAAACTGCCTTCTCCCTTCACTTTCCTCCACTCTGGATCTTAATTAATATTTTATCCTCCCACAACTCTAATCATGCTTGTTATTTTGTTTCAGTCCTTGGAGAAAAGTACCATAGATGCGACTGGTTGGCAGTCCAAAATGAGAAAGGTAGGTTGTTGTATGACCTTTATAATAAATATGTACATTGTATTTGAAGGGGTGACTTGGAAAATGTAACTTGAAAAGGGATCCTTTCTAACCTTTTAAAATAAAAGCTGTATTTTGATGTTGAATCAGGTTAAGCTTTAAGCATTATCTGGCAACAGTTTGCTAATTTGTTTTTGAATTGGGAGATGGAGCTTTCTTTAGATGCTAGTAGCAAATGAGCATCCAGTCTCAATCTGTTAAAGGAATGTAAACAGAAGTGTGTTATCCTGTGTTTTGTCACCCAATATCTTGGAGTCATAGGCAAAAAAATTGAGATGCTCCCTTAGGATTTGCCATTAGTAGTTGGGTTTTTTTCATTGTTCCAAACAAAACTTCCTGATTTTATTTTCAGATCACAGCTAAAGACATTGTTGAAAGCCCCTGCAGTGTTTGGTCTTTTAAAATAAAATGAAGTCCTCCACACGTGCTGAGCAGTATAGTGGAGGTAGTGGCTTTGTGGTAGTATCGCCAGAGTAATGTTCTGAGAACCCATGTTCAAATCCCACTATGGTAGATGGCAGAATTTTAATTCAATAAAGAATTTGGAATTAAGGGTGTAACGACGACCATGAAGCCATTGCCAATTGTTGGGACAAACCCATCTGATTTGCTGATGTCCTTGCCTGGTCTGGTCTATATGTGACTTCAGACCCACAGCCATGTGGTTGACTCCTCAACTACTGTCTGGGCAATGATGAATGGGCAATAAATGCTAGCCTAGGTAGAGATGCCCTTATCTGGGTGAGTGATTTCATTAAAAAGAAATGACCTTTAGTAGAAGCAGATATATTTAGCTTCTGCTGGGTGGTGGTAGTTTGGTTGTTTATTCATTGTTATAAATGCAATTCAGTGCTATGAACTGTTCATTGCTATAATTGTATGGAAAATAATTTTAAAGTAATTCTAATTTAAATAGCCCAAAATTACAACAAGAAACCAAATCTGTTATTTGAATTATAAAATTCTTTCTATTTATTTTTCAGCTGGAAGCACAGGGTCCTCCTGTACAGAAACTTCAAACACCTGTGATTGTTTCTGGAGCAATTAATAGATCCATGTTTTTCAAGCCATCTCTGACCCCTGGAGGGCAGAGTAACAGGCACATTGACAGGACAGAAAATCAAAACAATGTAAGAAATCAATATTTTAAGGAATGTTTTGCATTTTATATTTGCTTAATACCTTTATTAGTTGCAATTAGATTAAATTTACATTTTTCATTATTGCCTGAAATATACAGGACAAAAGCAGGCATTGAGCCAACCACTTTGAGCTGGTGTTTAGGCTGCACTTGAACCTCGTCATTCCTCATATAACTCCTTTCAGTATGACCTTTATCTGCTTGTCAACATAAGTGCATCTGTAAAATCAATGTTCACCAAACTCTTTCTTTCAAGATTGACTTGATCCCAATTTTCATCTGAGTTCCCTATTTGGTTTCTTGGTAACCATCTTGTATTCATGACTGTTGGTAATTCTGTATCCCACAAGTAGAAGTATTCTGAGTCTGTGCGAGCAAAACCTTTGATAAATTTGGAAGGGATCTATTAGGTCACTCTGCCTTCTTATTTTAAGAGGCAAGGAGCCCAACCTGTTCATTTTTTTTCTGACAAATATATGCTTGGTTCTGGTTCTGTAAATCTCTTTTGCACCCTCTTCAGTGCTTTTATATCACTTGTATAATATGTTGACCAGAACTGCACACAGTACTCCATGTGCAGACTAACCAAGACTTGATAGAAGTTTAGCATAACTTCTCTGCTTTTCAGTCCTATTCCTCTCAATAACCCTTCTGCTGTCTCTCCACTCCATGCCGCGCCCCCCTTCCCCCATGATTTCTGTCTTTCAGCCAACCACGCATCTATTTTGTTAATTGTGCCATGACCCCACATGCTTTGTCCACGTTTATTTTTGGGAATCTACATAAATTCCACCTATATTACCCTTGTTTATTTTGACTGTTCAGAAAGCCTAATGAAGTTGATCAAGCAAGATTTTTTTCTTTTAAAATGTATTGAAATATGTTCAATTTCTAGGTTCTTTTTAAATTTTAGTATGGATTTCGTTATTTCTTATACTTCCTGATCAGCTGATTGGTCTCCTAATTGCTTGGACATCTGCATTCTTAAATATGACTTTGTACGGTATAGTTGGGTATAACATTGCCCATCAGTCCTCTTCTACTATTCCTTTTTTTAAAAAAGGTTGTTAATAGAACGCGGAAGTTCCTTTTGTATCACTTCCTTATATTCTTTTAAAATGTCCAAATGCCATGTGTGCGGACTAGGGGGTTATTATGAGATTAAAAGGAAGACTGTTGGCCTGTACTTTGTGATCATTCATAAAGTGAAGAGATGTCCTGATATAGGAGAAAGCTGCCCAGAAAGATCTAGTGCTCTTTGAGCCATACTTTCCAAGTACTTTCCCAGTGGTGATATAAATCTGGCACCAACGTGAGGAATGAATTAGTGAGCTACTCTGACCAACCTAGAAAAATAATCACATTTAATATCATTCACATCTAGTAAATAAATATGATTGTATTAAGATCAGTGCTAAAACAAACTATCTTAAAATAGTTAACAAATTTCTCCATAATGATTTAAAAATCTAACATTTCACATTTATAAGAAACTTTTTGGCCCAATTAGTTAATTTTTAACAATGTTAACAGTCCACTATTAAGAACCCACCTGTACCTCTTTGAGCGAATTGGAACTTCTTCAAAGTTTTTTGCAGACAGGCTAACAACTTAGATTTCAAGAAATTATGATAGAGGTTCCAGTTTGGAAGCCTCTGCATTGTACCCAATGGAAGAGTAAACACATTCTGACAGCAACATTTGCAGTGCACTTCCAAATTTACTGTCTAGCTCAGTGACCAGAACTGCAGCTTTTCTCATTCTTGTAATGTAAGCATTGTTGGTAAGGCCAACGTTGTTGTGAATCTGTAATTGGCCTTAAGAAAATGGTAGTGAGTCACTTTCAGAATAGATGCAGACCAGGTGGCACAGGTGCTTTCAGAGTGCTTATAGGGACAGAGTTCCTGGTGTTCTTTGCTATGCATTGGTGATGGATGGAGTAATTATTTTAAGTGGTGGATAAGGGAGCAATCACATCAACTGCGTTGTTTTGAATATTGTCAAGAGCTTAAGTACTGCATTCATGTAGTCATGTGGAGAGTAATCCATCACATTCCTGACTTGTAACTTGTAGATGGTGGACTGCATTGGGGAGTCAGGTAAATTACTTATTGCAAAACACGTAGCCCTTGTCACTACAGTATTTATATGGCTGGTTAATAATAACCCACCCCCAACACTGTTGATGGTGTAAACCTTGGCAAATGTAGTGCTTTTTGAATGTTATGATGGGATAATTCAATTCTCTGTTGGAGACTGTCTTGCCTGGCACTTAGATGGCATGAATTTTTCTTGCCAGTCATTAACCCAAGCTTGGGTGATATTCAGATCTTGCATGCAAACTTTTCTGCTTCAGTGTCCAAGAAGTTGTGAATGGTACTGAGCAATTGTAATCAATAAAGAACATCCTGACTTCTGATGTTGTTTTAGAAGGACCTTCTTTGAAGGAACTGAGAATCATTTGAGATCAGGGCACAACCCTGTAGTGGTGCTTTTTGTTTTTACCATTATGATATCTGTGCCTTAATTTGTTTCTCTCATTGTTTAATACCTGTCCTCTTTATCAACTTGCCTGGTAAATACTAATGAAAATTAATATCTACAAAACTTTGCCATTATTGTTTGTACTTTTTAATTGTCCTTGTCTCTCTTGTACCCTGTTCCCATTCCTGACTTTCCTTTGTGTGCATATCGATTATCTTAGATATTTTATTTTTCTTCATAATTTAGTTTGCCTTATCATTTGATTTTTGAATCATGGACTTTGTAATGACACAGAGCATAGTCGCTTATGTTTTTAAGCGATTTGGCCAGATGTAGCAATCGATGGTTAAACAAGTTTTCGCCAAAGGTGTTCCTCTCTCCCTTGGACTTAGGGGAGTGAGATTGTTGGTATAGCAATAAAAGCAATTGGGATGGGAAAAAATAATAGTTTTAATCAGGACAAGGGCATCAAAGATTCCAAAGAAGATATGGTTTTTGTTTTTTTAAAATTATTTATTCATGGGATATGGGTTTTACTGGCTAGGCCAGCATTTATTGCCTATTACTAAATGTCCTTGAGAATGTAATGGTGAGCTGTCATCTTGAACCACTGCAGTCCTTTTGGTGTAGGTACACTCTGACAATGCTGTTAGAGAGGGATTTTTAGAACTTTGCTATTCCTTCAGTGTCACTGGTTCAATGTACTTTCAAGTTGGATAGTGAGTGGCTTGAAGGGAATTTTCAAGTGGTAGTGTTCCCATGTATCTCCTGCCCTCAGAATCATACAGTACAGAAGAGACCCTTTAGCCCATTGAGTCTGTACTGCCCAAAATAAGACACTGCCTACGCTCAGCCCATAGCCTTGAATGTTATGACACTTCAAGTGCTCATCAAAGTACTTTTTGAAATTTGAGGTTACCTGCCTCAAAAGTTATCTCAGGTCGTCTATTGCAGACCCAGCTACCCTCTGGGTGAAAAAGTTTTTCCTCAAATCCCCTTTAAACCTCCTGCCTTTCATTTTACAAGGGTGCTCCCTTATTCTTGACCCTTTTCTCAATCTGCTGAAGAACTTCACAATCCATCTTCTCAAATTCTGTACTTGCATCCTCCTTCTCCAGGGTAAAGACAGACATGAAGGACCTGTTAACATTCAACCAGTGTTCTCCAGTTTCATAGATTTCCTTCTTGGTCCCTAGTGAGCCCTGTTGTTTTACTGGATATTCTCCTCCTCCTCCTGATATACTTGTGAAATATAGAGCCATATAGTATGGAAACAGACCGTTCGGTCTAACTCATCTGCAGTGACCAGACATCCCAATCTGACCTAGTCTCATGCCAGCATTTGGTGAATATCCTTTTAAACCCTTCTGATTTATTAACCATGCAAGTGTTTTTTAAATGTTGTAATTGTACCTGCCTCCACCACTTCCTCTGGCAGCTCATTTCATACACGCACCATCCTCAGCATGAAAAAGTTACCCCTCAGGTCCTTTTTTAAATCTTTCCCCCTCACTTCAAACCAATGTCCTCTAGTATTAGACTCCCCTACCCTGGGGAAAAGACCTTGACTGTTCACCCTATCCATACCCCTCGTGATTTTATAAACCTCTATAAGGTCACCTCTCAGTCTCTGATGCACCAGGGGCAAAAAAGACTCGCCTGTTCAGCCTCTCCCTATAGCTCAAACCCTCCAGTCCTGGCAACGTCCTTGTAAATCTTTTCTGCACCCTTTCAAGTTTAATAACATCCTATGGAAGGCCGACCACAATTGTCTGCAGTATACCTAAAGTGGCCTCACCAGTGTCCTGTGCAACAGCGACATGACATCCTAACTCCTATACTGTGTTCTGACCAATGAAGGCAAGCATGCCAAACGTCATCTTCACTACCCTGTCTACCTGCAGCTCCTGGGATTCTTCCTAATCTTGCTCGCTAATGTTTTTTATGCCCTCCTTTTTGCCCTCCTAATTTCTTTCTTGAGGCCCCCTTGCACATTCTGTACTCCCCTGTTGTTTACTCCCTTTATACTTGTTATATTTCCTCTTTTTTTTTTTTTCCTTTTTATTCAGTCCTGAATATTCCTAGGCATCCAGGGTTCTCTGGGCTTGTTGCTCCTTGTATTTCTAGATCATACTGGTCGTGGGTTTGGAAAATCATATTGGAGGAAACCTTAATGAATTTTTTTTTTTTTTTTTTTGCGAATGCTTCAGTTTTGTCTTTTGCATTGATGTGCTGGGCTCCCCCATCATTGAGGATGGAAATATTTGTGAAACTCCCTTCAGCATTATTGTCCACACAATTCACAATTGGGTGTGACAGGACTGCAACAGTTAGATCCATTTATTGTGGACTTGCCATTTGTGCTCTTTGACGTACAAGTAGTCCTGTGTTTTAGTTTCATCAGATTGACACCTCATTTTTTGTTTAGGAATGTGATGCTGCTCCTAACATGCCCTCCTGCACTAATCTTTGAACTGGGGTAATCCCCTCGATTGGTGATAGTGGTACAGTGGAAGATATGCCGGGAAATGAGGTTGCAGATTGTATTCAAGTATGATTCTGGTGCTGATGGTCTGCAGCACTTCATGGATACTCAGTCTTAAGTTGCTATATCTGTTTGAAATCTATTCCATTTAGCACAGTGGAGGGTATTCTCGCTGTGAAGGTGGGACTTGTCTTTGCAGGGACTGTGCGGTGGTTGCTCCTCCTAGTACTGTCATCGACAAATCCATCTGTGGTAGACAAATTGGTGAGGCTGAGGTCAAGTACATATTGCCCTCTTAGTTTTGTTCTGGCCTGCTTTAGATCCATTCCAGTAGCTATGTCCTTTAGAATTTGACCAGAGTCGTTCATGCTGCTGAGGCTGTTTTGGTTATGGACATAAAGAAATTTAGTGAATTAACAGCTTCTGAGATCTTGTGATAAATTAAAGACCAGAGGATGAATTTTTGGAAAGCAAGTGACTTGGAGTCTCCCCCACTCCGAGGATTGATGTAGAAAAAGGGCAGTATGAGGAGGTAGGGAAATATGGCTAGACCATGATGAAAGGAAATAATCAGGAATTACCTTAACAATGATGATATCAAAAGAGTTAGAATTCTGTGTGATGATATGATCGTAAGGTGGGCACCTATGGTTGTAGGACAGATTGCACAAAGGATGCGATTTAGATATAAAAGGAGTGCAGTAAACCTAAGTGAGAACAAGAAGGGCTGAGATGGAGGTTGCAATCACCAAGAATGAGAAGCCACTTAATGCAGAGGCAGGAGGAAAACACAAAAATCTGTCTACACCCCAACTTGCAGTTGGAAAATGAGCCACTCACCGCTGTCTATCACTAAACTAAGCCAATTATATACCCAAATACCACCTTGGTTATAATAACAAAAACAGAGAAATTGCTGTAAAAACTCAACAGGTCCGGAACTGAAGAACTGAATTGAATAAGGGTCATTGGACCCGAAACATTAACTGTTTTGTCTCCACACATGCTCCCAGACCTGCTGAATTCTCCAGCAAATTTTGTTTTTTTTTCTGATTTCCAGTTCTTTTGGATAGGTTAACTACCTTTTCTATTTGTTTCTATTTCCCAAAAAGACTATATGTGATATCATTAAGTTTTTTTTTATTTTAAACTATTTTTTTAATCAACCTGTTCAGAGATATTGTTACACACCCTTGGAGCAGGTGTAACTTGAGCCCGTGCCTTCAGTCCAGGGATAGTGACACTACCACTGCACCATAAGAGGGCCTCAAAAGACTAGTCAAGTGAAATGGTGAGAAGAGGGGAAGAGAACACAATGATATCTGTAACTGACTTTGTAAAGAAATTTCAACGATTACCTACTCCTGGATGGTTTAAAGTACTTTTTAAACATTTTTAAATTGACAGATTTTGATTGATTTGACTTTAAATAAAGAGATTTTGTGCATGTTAAAAACTTATTATGAAAGTATTGAATTTCGATCTCCTTGTATTTTTAGCGAGTGAGGGAGAAATCACCTATACCTGAAATTAGCCTTCAAGCAACAAAAAGGTATGGTATCTGTAAGCAGTTAGCATTGAATTACTTTCAGACAGAAGTTTTAAAATATTGCATCATAAAGTAATCAATTTTTTCTTTGCACTCATTTTTGTTGCAGTGATAGCTGTTCATATCAAGTAATTGGCTCTCGTGCAACCAATGGTCTTACATCTGGAGGAGCTGGAGGAAAAATGAAGAGAGATAAAGGACATTACTCATCTAGAAGCGCACAGGAGGTTAGATCAAATTGTCTTCTGATTCTTACAATTGCATATCGTTTCATAGGTTTGCAAGCATCAACAGTGAACCTTTATCCTCTTGAGCTTTCAGCTTATAAATTAAGTTACTCAATAGTATATTTCTTGCATTTTTTCCTTTATGAAGTATTTCATTGCATAAGCAATGTCAAGTTGATCTGTTATTCAGTGTGGTGGATTTTGCCATTTAACTGAGGCCTATGAATGGTACAGCTTTTATTTCTGCACTCAACATGTTCTATTGCAGTTTCTTTGGCAGCAATCTTCCATCTTATGAGACAGTAGTTTGCCCAGTGCTGACCAGCACTGTGTGTTAAGCATTCATGTGGCTCAGAAGTCCCAAGGCCCATTCTATTATATTAGTGTCTGTTGCATTTGCTTCAGGGGAATACTTTGGACTGAGAAGTTGCACAGTTTGCTGACTTCTACTTACCCTGAACCACCTTGGTCAGTTGAGCTTTAATGATTTTGCTCACATTTACAATGTCATCCTAAGCAGTCAGCTATCAATGTCTTCCAGTGAAATGTTTGCCATCTTAATTTCTCACTTGTAGGTGTACTTAAATGAAGATATGGCTGCCTTGGAGGTGGTGGCCAGTTCACCATAAAGGTCTTTAGTATACAGTCATCATCCATTTGATGAATGTGGCCAAACCATCACAGGAGTCTTTGGCTTAGCAATGTCTGTGGACTGACGGAAGTAGTATGTTCCAGGACTTCTGAACTGCGGACATTGTCCTGCCAAGAAACATTGAAGTTATGTCTGAGACAGTAAAGATGGAAACTGTTCAACTTTATCTCTTGCCTAACATAGGTTGTCTAGGTCTCTCTGTGGAAAAGTATGCTGAGGACCCAAGCTTGGTTTGGTTGTAGTTTGATGTTTTCAGTCAGGCCAGTATTGTTTCATTTTCTTATTCAGCTTGGGCAGAACAGCGGCAGCTTTTCTAAGGCATATTTCCCTCTGAGCATCAGGGGATTGAATGCTGGTGATTGTGGAGCCAAGATATCTGAAAATATTAACCAATTTCAGCATTACCTTACCAATATACATGGATGGTGGTATTGCAGTTTCCTGGACAATGACATTGTTGTCTTCATGGTATTCAAGCCAATCCTTTACAAGCTTCAGGAAATCAGATGATTTGCCACTAAAGGTCTTGCTCGATACGGGAAATTAATGTTATATCGTCAGTGCAGTGCAACTCTCTGAAGACTTGGTGCGCCTTTATCTTGGATGTCAGGCAAGAAGGCTGAACAGCTTTTGGTCGGTTGATGCACACTGCAGATGGCTTAGGACAACAGCAAATAGGATTGTGTCAAAGTGTTGATGCCAGAATGCAAACATATTTGCTTCCAGTGCAAATCTTGCCTGTCATTCTTGGTTGGAAAGAGAAGATTAGGCTGAGCAGCCAATTTTCTCTCTAGCTTAAACAGATCACCTTATTCACATGATCACATGTCTCGATGAGGTTGAAAATGGTGATGTGTTATGGTCTCCTTTGTACGTGGCCTATTTCTTGCAGCTGCCAGTCTTGATCGCACACTGGAGTTTTGGATAATTGTAATTAATGAGGATCTGCAGCCTGATCAGGGCAACACAGGCAACTTTTTTTTCCTCTTTGTGCTCAGATTGTTGTTACGCATTGCTGGTTGTCCTCCTTAGCTGATGAGTCGGGATACTTTGTTAAACACTACTTGGAGGAATAACTGAGGGTGCCAAAGGAGCAGAAAGTAACCTGGTTTGGGAATTCATTATCCCTTACCAGGAGTGGCTTAGTGTCACCACTACTGACTAAACTGTTCACGCCGTAAAGGACGTAACTGCTATACTGAGTCTATCGCAGGTGGTGAGGGAGTAAATGAGGGAAAGACTTGTTACACCTCAAGCACCCCAATCTGCCTTCCACAGATGCACCTGTCCGTGGCAGTATCAGTAGGAGTGACCTCTGCACTGGCAGCATGCTAAATGGGGATAGACTTCGAACGGATGCTCGGTTTGGGTTTTGCCAGGGCTGTAGAGCTTCTGACCTAACCATCTCCCCTTGAAATTTAATGGCATTACCATCAATGAATCCCGCACTATCAACATCTTGAGGTTATAAATGACCAGAAACTGTACTGGAGTAACCATCTGAGTACTGTGGCTAAAAGAGCAGGTCAGAGGCTGGCAATGATGCACTGAGTAACTCACCACTTGACTTCTCGAAACCATCTACAAAGTACAAGCCCAGAGTATGATGATGTGTTCCCCACTTACCTGGATGAGTTCAGCTCCAACAAAACTCAAGAAGCTTGACACCATCCATGACAAAGGATCCCAATTAATTGGCAGTTGAGAGGCTCTGAAGGAGGATGTGGTGATAAATTGAGTTTTGGTTGGATGATGTGTAGTTTACTTTTTGTCACAGTCATGTAGGATTTCATTCCTAACATTGAAAAACAGCTAAACACTAGCCTAAAACAGTCAAAATTGAAGATTTGTAAAATCTTTCAATTGGCAGCAGTGCATTCTTGTCATTGAATTAGCTTGTAAAATGTAAACCCTTTGTCAATTTACGTGGCACATTCAATGCATTGTACATGACATTGCAAACAGGCTTGAGTTGCATGCTTGTGTGCCATTATTGTGGAAGTGATACAGTCTGTTAGTTCATTGTCAAATGGCATTTGTTTTTGTATATGAGTAATAAAGTTGTAAATATTGTGCTCTCTACAGGTAAAGGCCCTAGCCCCAGAACTGCCTGAAGTATCTTTACCAGTTAAAAATACAAAATTGCCTACCTTCAACTTTGGCTCCCCTTCCACAACTCTATCACCTGTAATATCTACTGTAACACAATCTTTTCCTGACAAGGTATTGTTCTCTTGCATGTTGTTGTATTGTTTTCAAATGGTATATGTTCATTTCCGAGGATATAGATTGCATCCAGCTTGTGCCAGTGCATCTGTACTGTGTCCTGGGGATTCCTGGTAATAGCATTGTGATGCAATTGCACAATGAAGTATTCCCTTTGCAATAGTGCAGGTTTAAACTTGAGTGTATAATCTTGTCTCGTAATCTGTATCAAACAGGTGTACGTTTGTACCATTTTGAAGTTGAGATTCGAGTTCTCTCAATAGGAAAACCTTTGGCTTTTTTTTTGACTATATCATTTGCCAGTTTCCCTCCCTCTCGTGCTTCTCAGGAAAGTGAACATAAAAGTTAAGATTTCGTTTGTTTTAACAGACTTCCAAGGACACCTGTTAAATTTGTGTGCAAATAAGCATGTTGTCTAAATATCCATCCTTTGGATGGTAGGAGCAGTTTTGTGGCTTTTTACAGCAATTTCACAAACAGATTCAGATCAATTGTCTGTTTGCTTAGGCCAAAGTAAGAAACAGTTAAGTAATGGTGATGGAAAATAAGCAGTTCTGTAATCCATGTATGCACGTCATAATGATAATCCCACTTTGTTCATGTGCAGGTAGTGGTATCCAGTCCAAACAATGCTGCCTTTACCTTTTCCACACCAAATATAAAAGCAACTGAGGCAAATCTGCAACCTATTTCAGTGTCCGTAAGTGTTTTTAAGTCCTAATTTTTATGTTTTCATGTTTGAAGATATTTTCAAACCATCTGCCTAATTAATATATGCAAGTTGAGTAATTGCTTTGAAGCCATTTGTTTCAATCTCCAAGCTATTGAATGCGAAGTGGCAGCAGCAACCTGTATAATCCTGCTTCTGTAGTAGAATTGACTTCACTTTTTTGTTTTCGAACCTTTTCTCCACCAACATACAGACTGGATTTACATTTAGTGAGCCAATTGACAAATCAGTTCCATTTGTCTTTGTATCTGCCAGACCTTCCATTAATGCAGGTAAGCATACTTTTAGTCTGTAAATTAAAGTCAGCCAATGACAGCTTGACACTGACAACAGCTAAATTTTTTCTGCACCATTTATAGCAAAATGCATCTCATTGCCTTCTATTTCTACACCAATGAATGAGAGAAAAGGTGAAGAATGTGATGGACTATTGAAACCTGCTAAAACTCTGAAGCAAGGCAGTGTCTTAGACATTTTAAAAGGGCCTGGTGAGTAATTTTTACTAAGAGTAGGTAAAAAGAAACATGTTTCCATACCCTGCAAAGTAGTATTTGTTTTCTGGGTTTCACTTAGAGCAAGAACATTTCATATGGTCTGGTGTCTGCTTTTATAGTCGTCAAATTTGCAGCTCATTCATAGAGTTCCTATAATTAATAATTTCATAACCTTAAGAGAAGGATCAGAGGCAAGGAAAAAAGGTTAAATGAAATTTTTTTTTCCCAACATTTTATTTGAGGCCAGAATTTTAAGTATGGTTGAGTACGTGAAAGGTTTTTGCAAGAAACAGCTTCTCCAGTCAGAGGTCCTTTCTCTCCTATATGTGCTGTTACAGGCTTACTGGTGAACCTGTCAGCAGCAATTGTGGGAGAGAACCAATCTGTAATTGGAGGAGTCTCAAGAAGTCTGAGGTCTGGAGCCAGGCTGGGTCTGGGAAAAGAAGGCTTTCAGGAAGATTCTGTCTTGGGAGGAGAGAAAGGAATTGAGAATTGCACCACGGGGAGAAGGCAATGAGAGTCAATTGGCAGAAATGAACTGCAAGTTGGGCTGAGAGAGTAGATTGTGGGAGTGGACATTTGGTCGCTCCCGCTAATTCTTTTCCATTTCAATTTCAAAAAAGTAATTGGCTTTTTATAAAATGTGCTTAAGTCTCTCCAGAAAAGAAAATGGCTACTTTCATTTCAATGTCTGCTGGTAGGGTAATGTAGCTGGTGCGAACATTTAGAGCACAAAGCCCGATGGGTTATTTTCTTGAAGTTAAAGGGGACAGAGTATGAGGGACGGAGGGCGTGGTGAGGGGGAAAGGGACGCAAGTGTGTGGTGGTGGGAGAAGGGATGCGAGTGTGGATGGGGGGAGAAGGGGCGCAGGCAGGAGCAGGAAACCCCAACACACTTCCAATCCCCCATTTTCATGTGCGTTCCACTGAGGCCAGCTTTGAGTGTGTGCAATTGGAGGCCACCCAAGGTCAGTGTGAGTTAAACCTAACTCCTCAACTCGGCCCATTTGCTGCCACCTTCCCTCGTGATTATAAGTTGATACCGATTTTCTTTCTCTCTCGCTCTGCTTCTTAACCAACGTAAACAATTTTTCTCCGTTTCAGTTTAAATGGTTAATTTATTGCTGTTGGATTGTTTTTGAAGAAATTCATGTTTACTGAAATTTTCCCATTCCCTCTCCCCGAGAAGAGAAAATGAAAAGAGAAATGTTTAAAAGATACCCCAACCTCCCACCCCTAATCAGTGAAAATAGATTTGTGCCAATTTGGAGCATTGTTCATGAGCTGCCACAGAGAGAAACTCTGTTATCTCTTGGCAGCTGAGCTCTACAGTTTTTTTTTCAGAAATGCATCACACCAAAAGTACAATGTTGTACGGTGTCTTGTATTGACATACTACCATAGGGTGAGAAGGTTGAAGAGTCTAAAGGTGATTTCCCAAATATAGTTGTACTTGTGTGAATTATTATTTTGGCCACATGAGAAACATTGATTTCTAGTCTCTTTTTAAAAGGTACAAGTGGGTTTAATTATACTTTATGTACATTTTCTTATTGGGTTATATGTGTGAACTCAATTTGGGAAGCCTTGGAATAATTTGGCTATATTTCAAATATTGACAATATATACAAAATTTCATTGCTTAATCAAACAGATAGGCCTATCTGGACAACTGTTGAAGTGTTTTCATCCACCCTGTGTCTGAGTCTTGACAGAACTTCATTGTACTAGCAAGGATTCACAGTATTGTCTGTTCCTGTCACATGAACATTGGTCAGAAAATTGAGTGCACAAACTACTTAAACTTGTTTTTTTTTTACCTGTTCCAAGAGTTCACTTTGCCTTCTTCATCCACACAATGTGTTACCAAGTCCTTGGACATTACACCAGCTACTGTGAAGCCTTTACCACCAACTACTGAAAAAAATAGTTCCTCCATTGAGAGCTCAAGCACCTTAGGATTTGGAGATAAGTTCAAACCTGCTGAAGGTTCCTGGCAGTGTGGCTCCTGCTTTGTACAAAACAAAATCACAGACAGTAAATGTGTTGCTTGTCAGACTTCCAAAATTGTACTTCCCATGCAGACTGATAATGAGTCAGCCAACAGAGACAAACCTACATGTAAAGAGACTCCAGTGAGTTTTGCAGACAAATTTAGACCTGCATTGGGCACATGGAGCTGTGATATCTGTTTGGTTCAAAACAAATCAGAAGCTGTAAAGTGTGCAGCTTGTGATTCGCCAAAAGCTGGAACTGGAGTGAAATCTGCACTGACTTTGCCTGCGGTGATTGAAAGTACAAGGAACAGAGAGTCAAACCCTTCAAGCAGTAACTCTGTGGGTTTGGGATTGGCAGATCAGTTTAAGAAACCTGAAGGTGTGTGGGACTGTGCTGTGTGCCTCTTAGAAAATAAAGCTGAAGATAGCAAGTGTGTGGCTTGCCAGTCTGCTAAGCCAGGTAAGTGCTTTTTCCTTCACAAGATAGTCAGTGCTGCCAAGACGTCATTAATTTGCTATAATATGTCATAATTAATGTGCCTCATTGCATTTGGAGATAGACCTTGTCTTTGGAATCCTCCTGTCTGAGGTGCTGGTTATATAATTTCATGATTTTGCATAGTTATCATGGAATGGTATTATGCATTTTGATTAAGTGATGTGTGACTTGCACCCCTTCAATTAAGTGATGAATATTCCAACATACTCCTGACTTGATCATATGTAAAGGGAAGAGTGTTTAATGAGGAAATGTGGTACTTATTGTAAAGTACTCAGCATCTATAAAGCTCTTGTAACCATGTAGTTGATATCACTGGTGCATTTATGCTTCTCGTTATAGTGAATCCCTGCCCCAGATGTTGATGCTGAAAGACTGTGCTTTGTTGATTGGGAAGTACTTTAACTTTTAATTAGAAACAGAAATAGAAATTGCTGGTGAACCTCAGCAGGTTAGGCAGCATCTGTGGAGAGAAATCAGTTAACATTTCTGGTCCACTGACTGTTCCTCAACCTCTTGATTATTGCCGAGTGTGAATTTGACCAAGTACTGTTCAACCTTTATCTGGGTGTTGTTCATCTCCTGCTATTCAAAGAGATGTGGCCACAATAAAATAGTCAATGAACAAGCTCATGCCTGACTTTGATGGAGAAAAGTTTCGTAATTCGTAGCAGGATCCTGAAACTGTGGATCAATTCACCTCTAACCTCAACTGTATTTTCTTTGCCATAAAAACAAAAAAAAATTAGAAATACTTGGTCAGGCAGCACCTGTGGAGAATTAAAAGCCTTTGATCAGAACTAGTAAAAGTTTAAGCTGTAATAACTTTTAAGCCACTGAAAGTTGGGTGGGGAGGGTTGGAAGAAGACAAAAGTGAAGATCTTTGATAGCATGGAAGAAAAAAAGATTAACTGTCAAAAGGATTGGTGGTGCAGAAACAGTCTGTCAGGTTTGATCATTGTAGGATTTGCCTGTTGAAGTCCTTGATCTCATTGGCATACACTGAATGATATGGGCAGTGGTTATACTTGTATAGACCAAGTCATGAAACCACAAATGGATTACAGCTCTAAGGTTTGGAGATGAGCAATTCTGGTGGAAGCGACTGCATACTCTCTAACAGTTTAATGCTAAGTAGTGCCAGTCCCTGATTAGGAATGAGTCGACTGCTATATTTCTTGTTACTCTGCTTTGGGTTTGTACATTGGTAGTCAAGACCAAGTTTCATCCTTGTATAAAATGGAATTTAAGCTAGAGGGTAATTGGATGCACAGACATAAAACAGTTTGGGCAATCGCTCTACACCTGAAATATTAACACACTTTTTTCTTTAGAGAGCAAGCGTGTTTGTTAGTCGGTCTCCAAGATTCTTGTTGCCTGCCATTTTAGTTTTCTGCCTTATGCCAATTCTGGCCTTCCTGTGCATAACCACTGCAAGATTTCAATGAAGCTGAAGGCAAGTTTGAAAAACAGCACGACATCTTTTGTCTCTGCAATTCACAGCCTTCTGGACTGAATATTTCTTCTTTTATCCCTTGACTTTTCATTCTGATGGCTGCTATAACATAGATTGTGTGCCTCAGTACGATCTTTCTTTACAGTGCTCATTACCACACTGTTTGGCATGAAATACTTCAGTTGATTTCTCACGTCCACCCTATCACAGACTTGCCCTTTTGTTCTTGCATGGTTCTGAAGAAGACCCTCATTCGTCTGTGTCAACCAGGTATTCTAAGTGAACTAGTCCGATTTGCTTGTGTAAAACCTCCTTATCTACATACCTGTCCAAAAGTCTTTTACATGTTGTAATTGTACCCACCTCTACCACTACCTCTGGCAGCTCATTCCATACACACCACTTTGGAAAAAACTGTCCCTCAAGTCCCTTTTCAGGTGAGAAGGGAAATATTTAAACCTATGCCCTCTAGTTTTAGACTCTTCCACCCTGGGAAAAAGACTTTGGCTATTCACCTTATTTATGCCCCTAAGATTTTGTAAACCCCAGTAAGGTCACTATTCCGCCTCCTGTGCTCCAGGGAAAGAACTCCCAGCCTGTCCAACCTCTCCTTTATAATTCAAAGCTGGCAACATTGTAAATTTTTTCTCTGCCTTTTCTGGTTTAACATTATTCCTGTTGCAGGGTGACCAAAATTATATGCCCTTATGTTACAGCTGTATAAGATTTTGGTGTCTCAACTCCTGTACTCAATAATAAACCAGAAATTGCTGGGAAAAACTCAGCAGGTCTGGCAGCATCTGTGGAGAGAAATCGGAGTTAATGTTTTGGGTCCAGTGACCTGTCTGAAGGATGATTCCTGGACCCAAAACATTAACTCTGATTTCTCTCCACAAATGCTGTCAGACCTGCTGAGCTTCTCCCAGCAATTTTTGTTTCTGATTTCCAGCATCCACAGTTCTTTCGTTTTTTTCTTTTTCCCCCTGTACTCCATACTGTAATTGATGAAGGTAATCATGTCAAAAACCACCTTCACTCTCTCTGCCTGCAATGCCACTTTCAACAGACTATGTACCTGCACCCCAGGGCCCTACCATTAACTCTGCAAGTCCTGCCATAGTTTCTTACCAAAATGCAATAGCTTGCATTTATTTATATTAAACTTCATCTGCCATTCATTGGCCTAGCTGATCAATATCTCATAGTCTTAGATAATTGTCTGCACTGGCCACTATACCTCCAATTTAGTGTTGTTCACAAACTTACTTACCATGTCTCTTACAAATCATTTGGATGAGCACATATAAGTGAAGAACAACAGTGGACCCAGCACTGAGCCCTGCAGCACACTGCTGTTCACATGCCTCCTGTCTGAATAACAACTCTACCACCACCCTGTGTCTCCTACCATCAAGCCAATTTTGTATCTGATTGGCTAGTTCTCCCTGGATCCCATGTGATCTAACCTTACTATTCAGGTGACCACGTGGAGCCTTATCTAAGGTCTTTCTAAAGCCCATATAGACAGAAGAAAGCAGAGCATTTGATGCTATTTCTTAATAATCTCTTCAAACAATAGACTTAATCTTCAGTGTGTGAAGCATGATTTTCCCTGCACCAAAGCCATGCTGACTATCCGTAATGAGTCCTTGGATTTCCAATTGCATGTAAATCCTGTCTCTTTGAATCCCCTCCAACAACTTAGCCACCACTGGCGTTAGGCTCACTGGTGTGCAATTCCCTGGCTTTTCCTTGCAGCCCTCTTAAACAATGGCACTATAGTAGCCACCCCTTTCACTCGTGGCTGTTGATGATGCATGTGCATCATTGCAAGGGGCTCCCACAGTCTCTTCTCTAGCTTCCCATGATATTCTTGGATACATCTGATCACGTACAGGGATTTATCTACCTTTGTGTTTTAAGACCCCCAGTACTTGCTATTTTGTAATATGGGCTCTACTTGTGTTTGTGTGTTGGGTCTACTTGTTATCATTTGACCACTTGGAATTTTTTTGTGCTGGAAATACTCTGGTTCTGGTAGCATCTATGGAAAGGAATAGTGTTAACATCTATGGTTGATCATCTTTTCTCTCCATAGATGTTGTCTGACCTGGCTATTTACAGCATTATCTACTGGTTTTTAAATTTAAAAGGCACGTAACAGTGGAATTGCCTGTGGCGTTAATGGAATGAACAGCCAAGATTACCAACAGCCTTCAAAAATTATCCATGGACTGTTGAGCAGTTTTTTTTTGGTATATCTGATTGAAATAATTAATGGCATCATTATCCCTCTCTTTGCTCTGGCACTGCACTCTTAGTTAGGGTCATTATCCATGAGAATTTTGATCACCTCATCCATAAGGTGAACAACTCTTGGCCATTGTTTCATTTTCAAAACTCAAGTGATTGCTAATCGTGGATCAGCCATTTCAAAATGTATGCATATTGGCACAACACTAGAATATTTGGTGACACAGCTATTACTAATAAAGGTTGTTAACGTGTTCCTGCTAATTTGAAAGAATCATTGAAGAATGTGACTGTACAACAAAGTAAATATTTAATATGGATGAAACAATGCTTTTTCTAAAAACATATCACCCAGCAAATCAACATTTCACAGGAGGAGAGCACAGTGCCTGGATTCAAAGTTGCCAAAGATTACCTAGTTTTCTTTAATGTTGGGAATTTTGCAAGAATTTGTAAATTTAAGGCCTTGGTGGTGTACCGGTCTGAGGCACCATAGCAGTCAGTGCAGTCTTTCTCTTTAGCTCATTGGTTCTTTAACTGCATGGAGTCCTTGTTATAAGATTTGAGCATGTCAGCCTCATCCAATTCATCAAAGCGACTTGACTCTGCAAGGTCACGTTCAACTTTGGGGACAATGTCATGAAATTCTGCTTGAACACAGATATTTGGGCCCTGATCTCTATCACACACTGTTCAATGTGTCTTCATCCTATGAAGCAATGATATTGGCAATGCCCTTGATTTTGTAGCCATGCCAAATTCCTTTACTGATGGCACTAATGAATTGGTACAGTGGAGGAAGCAGCCCTTGAATATTGCTATTGCTCTCTGATCCATGATGTGTCAATGAAATTATTCGAAATGTCGGGAAAGCACCTTTGCAGGCAAATGGGATGAGTGTAGTTTGGTGATCGTGGGCTGAAGGGCGTGTTGCTACACTGTATGACTCTAATAATTGATTTCTTGAACTGACTACTTCAAGTTCTGTGCAGTACTTTTTGTTGTAGAAAACTATATGCATCACCATCACTGCAGAAGAACCAACTTAAATCTTCAAATTGTATTTAAATTCACATTCAGTCACACCACCTGTAATCCTCAATGTACCCTTGAACTGAAGTCGCAAGGGCCAATGCATGCAACAAATCAAGGCCTTTAATTTGTGCAAACCCGGAAGTATTTTTTAGGGCTCTTTAAACTGGTGATTGTGATCTTTAAGGGTGAAAGGGGACTTAAATAAAACAGCTTTAAAATGGAAGAAAAGCTAAACAGGTGTCTTTAAATACTAAGTACCTGTGTATGGGTTATTGCTGAGATGCTAGCAGTGAAACAAAGAAATGTAAACCGCAATAAAAACTGTTAATTCCTCCTTTTGCATTCTTTCTTTGAATGTGAGTAAGGCTCACATTTATATCAGTTAGACTGACTCTGCTCTGAAACAATGTTTAATGCAGGATAGGGATCACACAGACACACAGTCTTTCTCTAAAAGACAGTGGATTATTTTTTCCTGTGAAAAATCTGAGCTTTAGGATCACTTTTACTGATATTAGAAGTTTATTTTGCACTGAATTCAAAAGCATTAACTGCAAACATTACAGTGTGTAAATGATAGCTTAGTGATCTCCTAAACTTGCATAACGCATAATTAATTTTTGGTATTGAGGTGCGCAAGTTTTTTTTCATCTTATGAATTTTGCTCTTAGGTATTGTACCTGTTGTAGCCAACACCACTGCTTCAACACCGACAGAAGGAATTCTAGGATTTGGTGACAAATTCAAGAAGCCAACAGGGTCCTGGGATTGTGAAACATGTTTCGTTCAGAACTCATCAAACATAACAAGATGTGTTGCTTGTAAAACTGAGAAAACAGGCAGCAAGATTGAACCTAAAGGTATAAACTAAGATAATCAGTAAATTGAACCAAAGATGCTATCTGATATGTATGTGTCAGGAAGATGTTTTCTAACATCTGCAAGTTCTACAGATCAGGTCATTGTGGTTGCTGATTAACAGTGTATTTTCCAAAGAGAATTGCATTGAACAGACAGCAGAAACACACTATTCAACCCAATCAACCCATTTTAGGAATTGTGTTGGACACAAGCATACTACTGTCTTCTAACTATCCGTGTAATCCTGTATTCCCTTGTTTCATAGTTTTGCGTTTGCATTCCAGGTAAAAGTGATGCTTTTAGGTATAACTGTACCTTATTTGATTGAGTTGATGGATAATGTGAGCTTTATTGTATGATTTTCAGCATTCTTGTATGTGCGATAATGCTAATGGATATTGTGCACTCTGATTTATTGTGCCATTTGTAGAACAGAGTTCAGTCTATTTTGTTAAATATTGTACTCCAGATGAAAATGAAGGTGCATTTTAATTCCTTAAGATTTAAAGCAGAGGACTAAATTAAAATTTTTGTTGATCTAGGCGTGACTTCAATCTAACCATGGCAAACTGGGCCCTTCAATGACTTGAATTTTTAAAAATTGTTCATGGATTGTGGGTGTTGTCAACCAGGCTAACAATTATTATCCGTTGTTACTTTCTTTTGGCCTCAATACACTAACGGGAGTTCACAATAAACTGAATCTGTCCAGTAGGCATCAGTTGTTAAAATCAAATATTTGAAGATTTGAGTTGAAGAACTAAAATTTGATGGCTTACTTTCATTGCTTTATTGAATGAATGTCCTGTTAATTCTAAATCAACTTTTCAATTATTCTTATGAACTAAAAATTAAAGACATGAGTAGAATTGAAGACAGTGCTAAAAAGCTGGAGTTCCTCTGGACACAGTGAGAAAATATAGTAGTAAAACAGATTGAAAGGAATGGTAATGTTTACAGTCTGTCATTAGATTAATGTAAAGATGGTGTTCCAGGATTTTAATGTCGGTGTCCCTACAGCACATGAGCTGTGGCAGTTCAAACAGGCTGCTCGCCACCACCAACGTTAGTAAGGGTATATAATAAATGCTGGCCCAGCCAGTGATACCCATGTTCCCTCAATGAATTTTTAAAATTCTGAATAAAATCCGAAAGAACTGCGGATGCTGTAAATAAGGAACAAAAGCAGAAGTCGCTGGAAAAGCCCTGCAGGTCTGGCGGCATCTGTGAAGAAAAAAATCAGAGTTGAAGGGTCACCGGACCTGAAACGTTAACTCTTGATTTTTTTTCTTCACAGATGCTGCCAGACCTGCTGGGCTTTTCCAGCAACTTTTGCTTTTGTTCTTTAAAAATTCTGAAATGTGAGGATTACATACCTTTTAAACCTAAGTGTATATTTACAGATGCTTACTGAGTAGTTTCTTTCCTGTGTTTCCAGTTTATTATTGGAATAAAAATGCTCACTTTAATTTAATGGAGGAATGCTGCTGAAAACCAGAGTTCAGATTACATCCAGCTCACTAGTATCTGCGTAATGTTTACTCAAAATAAAAGGGCAGAGATTTAGGCCAGATACTTTTTTTTTAAAAGAATAAATTTTAGAAGTTGGTGACTTCATTACTGATATTACAGAACTAATGTATCTTGTACTGAAAGAATATCTGATCATTGTTTATATTACAGTATCAGGTAGTGTAAATTTAATTATCATGTTCTTTTTCTCTTAAGGGCTCAGCTCTTCTGTATTATCGACTGTTGCTTCTCCATTCAGCATTGGAATCCAGCCCTCAACAGTAGACTCTTCGCAAAGTAAAGATGGTGCTACTGGTTTTAAATTTGGAAATCAGGGTGGTTTTAAATTTGGAACGTCAGATTCTGCTTCCTCAACCAGTGCCTTTGGAGGACTTAAATTTGAAGTTGCAGGGGGTTTCAAATTTGGACTTACTTCAACAGAAAAAATTTCAGAGGAAAACAAGAAGGATAATTCTAAAGGTACTAGTGGTGGATTTAAATTCGAGGTAGCTGCCTTTGGTAACAATCCAACTTCAACTAAGTTTGCCTCTGATACAAGTCAACAAAGTAAGAAAAGTGACGTGGCACCTGGGGGTTTTAAATTTGATACGAGTGGAACATTTAAACCTGAGGATAAGGGCACTGCGAGTGGCTTTAAATTCGGCACAGAGGAGAAAAAAGAAACTTCGGTAGTGCAGTTTCAGCTGGACAAAGCAGAAGAAAGAAAAGATGGTGCAAATGTAAATGCAGTTCTGCTTGAAAAAGCAGTAGATCAGGAGCCTGTGGCAGCAAAAGCTTTTGTGTTTGGCAAACCAGATGAGAAACAGAACTCTTTGTGCTCTACACCAATTGCATTTGGTAAAAGGAAAGATGTTGAACCGCAACCACAGTCTGAACTTACTTTTAAAAAGCCAGAGCAAACCAAAGAATCAGCATCTTTGTCTGACACTTCAAAAGCAGAACCTAAGACTGGGTTTACTTTCAACTTAGTTAAACCCGTTGAAAAACCAGAGGCAACAGAAACTGCACAGCAAGGATTTGTGTTTGGGGCTACAGTAAATACTTCAGGTAAGGAATGACAAATTAAAGGGGGAAAAAAAAGGAAGGGTTGAATTTGTACACCACGACGTGCTTTACACATTGTGAAGTGCATTTGAAATGTATATGTTAAAAATTGGGGAACGTGGGAGCTATCTTGTGCTCAAAATGTTGCAAAAAGTGACAATGACCACCTAATCCATTGCTGATTAGTTGAGGCACAAATATTGGACAGAACAAGGAGCAGAGTTTCCCTACTCTTAGAAATGGTGCTGTGGAATCTTCTAGACGCACCTGAGAGGGTAGTGTGAGATTTTGGTTAAGTGTCTGTTTTGCAAACAACCCATCCCACAGTGTAGCATTCCCTTGGTGCTTGCATGCTGTAGTCTCAGCATAGGATAAGTGCTCAGGTCTCTAGAGTGAATCCTAAACCCACTATCTTCTGAATTGAGCAGAAGTGTTACCATTGAACTAGCATGCATTTTCTGTTATGCCTTCAGTAGAGATGCAAATCATGATTTACCTTCTTCATGACTTCAGAAACATAGAAAATAAGAACAGGGGTATGCCATTCGGCCCTCCAAACCTGCTCTGCAATTCAGTGTGATCATGGCTGATCATCCAACTTAGTACAGTGTTCCTGCTCTTGTCCCATGCTATTTGATCCTTTTACCCTCTAACCAGTAAATCTTATTGAAGACATTCAATGTTTTCGCCTCAACTGCTTTCTGTGGCAGAAATTTCCAAAGGATCATCACTCTGAAGAAATTTCTGCTCACCCCAGTCCTAAATGGCCTATCCCATATCCTTACACTGTGACCACTGGTTCTAGACTCTCTGGTCATTTGGAACATCCATCCTGCATTTACCATGTCTAAAACTATTAGGATTTTATAGGTTTCTGTGAAACTTCCTGCCTCGTTCTTCTGACCACCTGTGAATATAATCCCCTTGGATCTAATCTCCCTTCATACAAGACTTGCAATCCCAGGAATCAGTCTTGTAATCCTTCCTTGATCTGCCTCCATAAATAGAACATCCTTCCTTAGACAAGGGGATCAAAACTGCCGCAATATTCCAGGTGTTGTCCCACCAAGGCCGCATACGATTGCAGTACGACGACTCCTGTAGTCATATCCCCTCGCTATGAAGTTCAACACACCATTTGCCACTTTCAACATCTGCACCTTTTTTCTTTTCACTCCTGGGATGTGGGCATTGCTGGCTGGCCAACATTTATTGCCTGTCCCCGGCTAACAGGTGGTGGTGAGCTGTCTCCTCGAACCCTTGCGGTCCATGTGCTGTAGATGGACCCACAATACCCTTGGGGAGGGATTCCAGGATTTTGACCTAGTGACAGTGAAGGAATGTACTAAATTTCCAAGTGGTGAGTGGCTTGGAAGGGAACTGGCAGCTTGTTGTGTTCCCATGTATCTGCTGCTTTTGTTGTTCTAGACAGCAATGGTCATGGGTTTGGAAGGTGCAGTCTAAGAATTTTTGGTGAATTTCTGCACTGCATCTTGTAGATAGTATAAATAGCTGCTACTGAACATCTATTGTGGAGGGAGTGGATGCTTGTGGCTGTGGTGCCAAGCCAATGAAGCAGAATGCTTTGTCCTGAATGGTGTAAAGCTTGATTTTTTTTATTAGAGTTACACCCATCCAGGCAAGTAGAGAGTTTTCCATCACACGCCTGACTTGTGCCTTGTAGATGATGGGCAGGATTTGGGAGTTTGGAGGACAGTTACTCACTGCAGTGTTCATATTCTTGTAGCCACTGTTTATATGGCAAATCCATGCTTAATGTCCTGCCTTTTTTAACATTGCTTCATTATTTCCTTATTTATTCTTTATCCTACAAGCTACCCCAACACACTTTCCTTCCTGCTTGTCCTTTTGAAAGGTCACATATCTCTGCTTAGTTCCCAGCTTTGATTATTTTGTTTCCATAATGGCAGTAAGATCATATCCATTGATGTCTGTTTGTCCCTTTTATTTTCTAAATGCTAAGTGCATTCAAGTGAGGAGCCATTAATTTTTGCCTTTTTGCAGTCTTCAGCCTCTTTAATCCTATTTGCTGCTTTTCTATGTTTGAACACTATGTGCCTTCCTGTCCCGCTCTGGGTGTCATTAACCAAATAGCTGACTTACAATGCTGCCAGATCCTTTTACTTTGTAAGCCTGCATATCCCCTTTTCCCCAAATTAATTTAAAGCCCTCTTTTTGCCAGATGATTCAAGTGAAGCCCATCTGACTTTGCTTGTGAATGGCAGGGTGCAGGTGTCACATCAAAAATTCACAAGGCAGAGCATGATGGGATGTTGCACATCAGTATTCTATGCATGAGGGCTATCGATAACTATCAGAACTGCTCAGATTCTCTCAGGAGGTCCTTTTCTGCATGAGGACTCATCAGATAATTTTGAAGCATGGAAGTCTTGGCCATCAGTTCTCAAAGAAGTTGCAATTAACGACCTTTGACAAAGGGAAAAACTGAACACAAATTGGTTTGAGATCCACTTTGTGAGAGTGCCTTATTGAAACAAAAAGCACAGCTGACCTAACTTACAACCTGTCTCCTAATCGTAAAACTTGTAATAATCTTGTGGTCGCTCAGGCAGTTGTGCAGAAGTCAGCAAAGTACCGTGCCCACAAGTTTCAGATCAATGCAAAAAAAGCAAACTACCCAGAGATACTGGTAACTTTCATGTCATGCATGTTGCTATCAAAAGAACTCCCAGCTCTACCACTGTCATAGATGCTACTTTGAAATCCACAGATGGGTCAGTACTCAACAGGAACATGCGAGTGACCCACTGGATATATCTGAATAATACTTGAGATGAATATCCTCATGCCTGAATTTAATGATCTTGTGCAACTAAATGTTGTGCATGAACTTGTAAAGAATCTTCATTTCTTGACTTTGAAAAGGCTACTGAATCTAGCAGCAAGGAAAGCACTCAAACAATGAACTAGCTACTCTCATTGAAGTGAAGTCATGCTTTATGCTAAAATTGTTTTAATCCATTGGCAGGAAACATGAATTTTTAACTTTTTGAAAAAGACTTTTTTTAAAAATGCAAAATGAATACGGTCAAGGTGACCAGCTAATTGGTATTCCTGTACATTCCACATTCCTACCCTGGTTGGAATGAAAATAGTAACTCTGCGACGCCCACCAAAGTTGTTTACTTTCTGCGGAGAGATCTGACATCTGCCTCATTCACAAGGCATCTTTGTTTTAAATTCTCCTTTCATGGGATGTGGTTATCAATGACTAGGTCAGCATTTATTATCAACCCTAATTACCTTTAGGACTCAGTAATGGTGCTACTGAGCTACTTGTGTTTATTGGAGTAACCCACCCAGAATATTTTGTTGCTATCCATAATTTCCAACTTGTGTTCAACATGGGGTATTGATTCTTCAGCTATAAGTGATCTGTAGGGTGGTAATCAGTAGATTTTGTTGCCCGTGTTTGACCTGATGTCAACGCATTTGAAGGAGTTCGGAGTCAATGTTGAGGACTCCCAATAACTCCTCACTGGTTACATAACATAGTGCTGCCATTTCCAGGTCTGTCCTGCCAGTGCAGAGTAACTACTGCACATGTTGATGGTGTCTAGGCCGTTGTAAGGTGCATGAGTATGACTTTGTCAGGCTATTATGGGGGTCATTCAATTTTGGTAGAAGTCCCCAGATTTTAGTAACAGGGATGGGTGCGTCTGGTGAAAAGATAATGTTAGGTGGTCTGTCTAGTTTCATTCCTTACAGAATTATCTAAAGCAGTTTGACACATTAAGTGGCTGCCTTAGCCATTTCAGGGGCAGCCAAGAGTCAACCATACTCAGTCTTCGTTATCTGGGATGACGGAGGGGCGCAGACTTGCAGCTGACAAAAATGCAGATATCAGTAAGGCCCCCTTTCTATGTACAGAGAATGACTGTGATGTTTACCGAGGCAGACCATGTGGAGAACTGGACAAGAGAATGGAATGTGAATGCTCACACCCAGATGGAGCAGGAGGTGTACACATAAGAATGCACTCGCATGCAAAGGAATGCGTCTGTACATGTTCAGGTTGTTGGAGGTGTTTCAAATCTTTTTGGTGTAGTTTAAAGCCTCTGAACAAATTTTGAGGGGGTGTCTGGGGCCGATCTGCAGGTAGAAAATTGGTGGATAGCGAGGACCGAGTGTACGTTGCTATAGGTCTAGAGTCACGTGTCTGTCCCTCTATTCTTGGGTACCTGGTGATCCAAGAAAACTCCAAGTACTGTTTGTTACTCTGGGTTTGTATGGCTAACAGAGATGTTAGGCTGCCGATGAATCAGTGTGGACGAACAAATATACTGGGTAGAGAATGCTTTCCCCAGTCAAACCTGCCATAGAATAAAAAACAATGTTTTGAATCATTCTAATATATTTATCCCTGCCTAAAATTTTAAAATCATAAGTAGAAGCAGGAGTAGGCCATACTGCCCATTGAGCCCGTTCTGCCATTCAATACAATCATGACTGATCTAAACTTGTTTTCAATCTGCTTTCCATATCTTTTTATTCACTGAGACACCACATATCTATCTTTAGCCTTAGTTATATTCAACAATGAAGCATCTACAGCTGTCTGAAGGAAGAGAATCCTGAAGAATCATAACCCTATGAATGAAGAAATTTCTCCTTGTCTCAGTCCTAAGTGATCAGCCTCTTGCCCTTTAATAATGATCATGCCTTAGCTTTCTCCATTTCTCCCTCAAGTTTTACCTTTATTGCTATTTTAGTCTACTTAAGCTATTCTAACTTGCATATTTCAAAATTAGACATCATGATACAGCTAACTTGCACTAATTCACTTAGTCAAAGCCATAAATGTTTGTTTTTCATGGGAAAATGCAACTGCGCAATGTTATCCTCTAACTATTAGAAAGTAGAATTTGACTTGGAGTTACTGGTGCCATAAATCTGTTTGAGGCTATGAAAAATTGTAAATGTCCTCACAATTCTGCGTAACTGTTTAGAGAGAGATCCCTAGAATACATGTGATTGTTCTTTAAGTCAACCAGTGGCTCCCAATGAAATAGTCTAAATAGGCACAGATTCTCATTTTCTTTTTGTGAGGATTAAGAAGTCAGTGATCCACTTTGTCAAATATCAAGTGGCTCTTTCTGAAGTTACACTGACGTTGTTCATCTCACCACCCTTAAACTGCCATATATGTTCTCAAATGACTATATAGTTGAATGCCTAAACTTGCACTGTACCATGTGTTCAAGATCATTTACAACCTGCTCCCTTGCAACTGTATCACAGGTAGCAATTCAGCAAATCACTACGGAAGAGAAAAGTAGCTGAACAAATATTAACTTCATTGTAGTTGAAGGATACTTTTATGTAGCTATTGTAATAATAAATGTGGTACTTCAGGTTGGAAGTTCTATTACCCAAATTTTGAATGTTAAAAGAAAATCATCTGAGCCAGATTTTAACCACTGTTTTTGATTTCATTCATGATCAATCCTGGTTATCTCTGGGTTATTGCATTTTTAAAATATGGATGAATTAAACTGTCAACATGTCTAGGAGCAAATTACTGCAAATGCTGGAATTTATACTGAAAATAAAAAATGCTGTAAATCACTGGGTCAGGCAGCATTCATGGAGAGAGCAATCTAACATTTTGAGTCGAGATGACTCTTCAGAGCTGATGTGGAGGGGGCAGCATTTATGCAATGGTGGGGGTTGGGGTGCTGGGGGAGAAAAGGTGTTGATAAATCGGATTAAGTGATCGGATTGTGAGAATGGCAGAACAATGGTGTGTCTAACTGCCAGACTCTCCCGCTGGAGTGGAGGGGAAGGGGAGAGAGGACATGGTGAGACAGAATGTAACAAGCATTGAACTCCGTATTAAGTCCAGAAGGTTGTAAAGTGCCTAGTCTGAAGATGAGATGTTGTTTTGCACTGTGATTCGCTGGAGCATTGCAGCATGCAGAGGACAAACAAATGGGCACACAAACAGGAAGCTTTGTTAAAATTGCTGGCTACGGGAAGGTCAGGGTCATGCTTGTGCATGGACCAGAGGTATTTTGCAAAGCGGTTGCCCAGTCTGTGTTTGGTTTCTCCAGTGTAGTGTAGGCCATATGGGTGCAGCGAATGCAGTAGACCAGATTGGAGGCGGTACAGGTGAAATGCTGTTTCACCTGGAATGACTGTTCAGGCCTTTGGATGGTGAGTAGGGAGGAGGTGAAGAGGCAGATGTTACATCTTCAGTTACATGGGAAGGTGCTGTGGGAGGAGGGGTTGGTGTTGGTTGAGGAATGGACTAGGGTGTCCCAGAGGCAATGGTCTAGTTTGATTCCTAATTACCTCTGCTACTGAAGGTGGGCAGAGATATTTTTGCCTCTGTTTGACTATAAACAGTGTCTCAGAATGTATGGTTGCATTATATCAACACTTGGCATGAAGGCAGAGCTGATTAGTTTTTTTTTTTTGAAGCTGCATCTCTAGGTCCAGATCCTGAAATTTTTATTACGAACTAACCTTGGGAGATAGGGTGAATTAACTTAATTTAGAACATTAAAGATTGCCTCAGCTGCTGTGGTGGAAAGATGTCAAATTGTGAACAGAATTTCTAGAGCAGGTTGTTGGATATAACTTGACCACAAAGCCGTAGTGAGATGGAAGCACCTTAATGACATTTGTAGTTATGGAACATCAACCCAGCAGGAAAAAGTATAGAGGAAGAGCTCTGTAATTGCAGTATTCTGGAGTTACTGCATCATAGCTTTTCTGAATGCCCCCTTTACTTGTTTATACTGAGTTAATTTGCGTCAGAGCCACAGGACAATTAGCCATGGCACCCTGCCAGTGACAACTATCCATTATGGAATGTTTGGTGCAAATGAAACTTGTCTCAGTGTATTTTTCACATGCTTTCTAAATGCATTTCAGTTTTTACTATCCTGACCTAATCACGTGTGATTGTTATCACACCAGCTGTTAATTTCTAAACTGAAAATATGTCTAGCGTGTAATTTTTTTATTATTGATATTCAGGAAGGGGGTAATTATTCCATTGTGTTGGGAACCCTAAACTGGTCTGGGATCAGTGTGTTGGTCATTGGTGATTTGGAAAAATGTTAGGCAGTTTGAAGGTTGATAGGCAATGGCTAATATTCAGATAATGAATGCATAGTTTTCCAAAGCATTAATTCCTTTGAGGCAAAAATGCCCAACAGGATTATGAGGGAAATGAAAGATTGCTTTTAATCAAAAGAAGAGGTTTGTAAAATTGGCAAAATAAGTTATAAGCCTGAGGATTGAGACAATTTTAGAATTCATCAATGGAGCATGTAGAAATTGATAAAGAATAGAATATGAATGTAAAATGGAAAGAAACATAACCATTTTAAATGCTTCTATACGTAAAAGAACAGTGGAGACAAATGAGTCTACACATGAAAGGTTAGGATTTATAATAGGAAGTTGAGAAATGGCGAAGAAGCTAAATAACTTTGTGTTTGCCTTTACAAAGGCATACACAAGTCTCCCTGAAATAATTAACATCGAAGGCCTTAGAGAACTGAAAGAATATAGTATGAGTGAAAAAGTAGTATTGCACAAGTTAATAGGATAGAAAGTTGACTAATTCGTGGGACCTGATAACCTCCCAATAAAAGTGTTGAAAACAGATGGCTACACAAATGGTGGACGCATCAGTGATCATTAAAAATTCAATTAATTCTACAATGGTACTTGAGGATTGGAAGCATACAGTCATAACCACACTGTTTATTAAAGGACGAAGGAAGAAAGTGGGACCTTCAGACCTGTTAGTTTGCCAATAGTAGGGAACATAGGGGGATGACGACTGGATATTTACAAAATAGTTGTCTGATTGGCCCGTCAATGTGAATTTAATGAAGGGGAAATGATGTTTGACAAACCTGAGGTTATTTTTAGGACGTTACTGGTTGAGTCGATTAGATGGTGTCAGTGAATGTGGTATATTTGGATTTTGAGAAGGCTTTTGATGTCCCATGTAAGGATAGTTAGCAAAAATTAAAGCGCATGGGATTGGGGTAATATACTTGCTTGAATTGAGGATTAGTTAATAGGCACAAAGGGATCAGGAGTAAATGGGTCATTCTCAGGTTAGCAGTCTGTGACTGGTGGATTACCATAAGGATCAGTGTGTGAGTTCCAACTATTTGCAATCTATTTCAATGAAATAGATGCAGTCAGTTGTCATATTTCCAAGTTTGCAGATTATACAAAATTTGGTGGGAATGAGAGTTGTAAGGAGAATGCAAAGAGGCTTCATGGGAATATATGCAGGCTGTCAGTGGAAAAGAGCTTGGCTGATGGAATATAATGTGAAGAGGAATTTGAGTACAGAAATGAAGTCCTGCTTTGATTGTAGAGAACAGTGGTGAAACTGCACCTGGAGTATTATGTGCAGTTCTGGTCCCCTTGCCAGAGAGGGAGTGCAGCAGAGGTTCATCAGTCTAATTCCTGGGATGGTGGGATCATCAGTTGAAGAGTTTGAGTCTGTTTTCTCTGACCTTTTAGAAAGGTTAGAACCAAGAAGGCTGCTTCATCTGACAGTCTTAGGAAAAAAGGGCGGCCATTAGGACTAAAATGAGAAGGAATTTCCCCACTCGAGGGTAGTGAAGCAGCCTGGATGGGCTGAATGGTTGATCATTTCTCCTGTATTTTAGTTGCATTTGCAGCTGCAGAGCCCGCAGAAAATACTTCAGCCTAAGGTGACCATGTATTCCTGTTTAAACAATCAATATATTTGAATGCATGTATAATAACAAAGCATTTTTTGTATGTAGATTTTTTTACTTTTGTTTAGAGGGTGTATTTGTTCTATTAACCTCTCACTGCATCATGTGCGCCTTAATGCATTTGAATAGTATGAGCAGCTCAGTGGTAATTTTGTAGAAATATTCAAAGTTTGAATTGATCTTAATTTTACTTTGTGTTCTAGAACAAGGAATTACAAAACCAGCTTTCAGCTTATTTGGCAACAGTTCTTCCATGTCCACTGCAGCAAATGCTGCGGGTTCTGCACCCCCCTCCATCTTTGGTAATTCTGCATCTGCTACAAACCCACCATTTTTATTTGGACAGGCGAGCACCACTGCAGGAAGTGCAAATCTTGGAAGCTGTTCTGAGTCAACAGTTGCTGCAACCAAGCCATTTTTATTTGGCTCACAGGATATTAAACCAGCTGTCAGTAATTCAAGTACAGGGACTTCTGTAGCATTCCCATTTGGCTCAACACCCAGTAGTAGCACTGCTACATCATCTGTGTTTACATTCGGTGCTTCAACCACAACATCAAGTTCAACAGGTAAGTCTTACCATATCCTCTCAGTTTTGAGATGTGTAAGAATACAAAGATATAATATGTTCAATGTGGAGATTTTTTTTTGTATTTTAGATAGTATTAAATCAATAAGAAACCAAAAGACCATTTTAGATATAACTGACATAGACAATAAAGCATTGTAATGTGCAGGAAGACCAGAATTGCACGTAGTGTTCCAACCAATGTCTCTACAGCTGCAACAATGACCTCCCAACTCTGACACTCAATGCAGTGACCAAGAAAGGCAAGCATACCTAACGCCTTCACTATTCTGTCTGCCTGCAAATTTCTACTTTTAAAGGAGCTATGCACTACAAGGACTCTGTTCAGCAGCACTCCTCAGGACCTTGCTGTCAAGTGCACGAGTCCTGCCCTGATTTGCCTTCGCAAAATGCAGCTCCTCATTTATCCTAACTAAACTCCATCTGCCACTCCTTGGCCCATCTGATCAAGGTCCCGTTGTGCTCTGAAGTAACCACCTTCGCTGTCCACTACATCCTCTAATTTTGGTGTCATCTGCAAACTTACTAACCTTATCTCTTTTTTATGTTCACATACGAATCATTTATATAAATGACCTAAAGCAGTGGACCCAGCACTGATCCTTGTGGCGCATTCCTGGCCACAGGCCTCCAGTCTGAAAAGCAAGCCACCACCACCACCCTTTGTCTCTACCTTTGAGCCAGTTCTGTATCCAAATGGCTAGTTCTCCCTGTGTTCCATGTGATCTAACCTTGCTAACCAGTCTACATGAAGAACCTTGTCAAACGCCTTACTGAAGTCTATATAGATCACGTCCACCACTCTGCCTCATCAGTCCTCTTCGTTACTTCTTCAAAAAACTCAAAATCAAGTCAGTGAGACATGATTTCCCATGCACAAAGCCATGTTGACTATCCCTAATCAGTCCTTGGCTTGCCAAATGCATATAAATCCTGTCCCTCAGGATTCCCTCCAACAACTTGCCCACCACTGATGTCAGGCTGACCGGTCTGTAGTTCCCTGGCTTTTCCTTACCACCTTTCTGAAATAGTGGCACCACATTAGCCAACCTCCAGACTTCCGGTACCTCTCCATGTAACACAGTTTTTAAAAATTATCGATAATTTGAGCTAGCGCAGAAAAATAGCTATAAAAATTAAAGTATGATAAAACCAGTAACTTGAAGATATCTTAATGGTATTGCTTACCATTTGATCTTTCAGGTGGTTCCTCAAACTCTATCTTTGGGTTTGGATCAAGTTCTACAGCTGCAGTAAATCCTCCAGCTTTTGGTAATGTACAGACCCCTGTTCCTCTCTTTGGACAAAGCAGCAGTCAGCCACCTACTGCCTTTGTTTCGGCTGGTGCACCTACCTTTGCATTCTCAACAGGTTGTCAGCAACCTGCCTTTGGTCCACAGTCTACCAGTAGCCAACCATCTCTCTTTGGAGGACAGTTACCCAACCAACAACCCACATTTGGTTCAACTTCATCTACCTCGAGTAAGTAAATTCATATTTTAGTAAGTTAAACTGCTTTAAATTTGGCATATCCAAATTTTAAATTTATTCTTTCAGCAATGTTGACATTGCTGACAGTATTTGTTGATAGCCACTAATGTCCCTTGACCTGAGTGGCTTGCTTAGCCATTTCAAGAGCACTTAAGAGCTCACCACTAGTCTATGGGGCTGGAGTTGCATGTAGTCTAGACTAAATAGAATAGTTATCCTGAGTTTGGTGAAATATATTAGGTAATGTGGCAGAAGTAGCGTTTGTAATTAAAATCTAACACAGTACCTTCTCTAGTTATAAAACTCCATTGTATGCATCCGAGAAGAGAAGTTTTTAGCAATCTCCTCTGTGCGGCATATAAATTGTTTGTCATAGGCAGTGGCAGGAAAAGCGAACATACCAGATGTTGAAGTGGAAGATGAAAATTAATAGATTGCAATTTTATTTCTTAAAATGTTTACCTCTGCTATAAAACTACAATCATGCCAATCCCAAAATAATGAGGAGGAAAAAAATCCCTCAATCATAATAGGTGCCTGTAGACACCTAGTCTGATGGAGTATGGTGTGTGGTGTCAGGCCAGGTAGCTTTAAAAGCAAAAAAGGTTGAGAACTGATTGTACATTACAAATTGCAGTACAATTTGTAGCCATTATATTTTCCTGTCTACTCCAGACCTGTTAGGATCTCATAACATGGGTACTTTTTGAGCATGGAATGGTAGATTTGAAAATAATGGGAGTTGTCTGACCTATAGGATACAGCCAAATTCACTGCAGCCTCATGAGACCGTTGAATGCCAATCCAAAATCTCTACCCAAAAGAAATTGATTTTAAGGAAAAGCATCAAGTAAAAATGGAAATGGAGGAAAGATGTTCCAGCGAGTAAGGGCAAGATAGCTGAAAGCACAGCTGCTGAAGATAGGGCAAAGTGAGAGAGTTGCAAAAGTGCTTGAGGGGTCATTGTAGTAGTTATAAAAATACTGTCTATGGAGGACAAGATTGAGTGAGTGGATTTGAAAATGCGGGTGGCAATATTACATTAAATCACTAAAGGACCAAGGCCAGTTTAGGTGAGCAAGACCAGAAGTGGTGTGTTAGGCTTGACTAACAAAAGCATATTGTTAGTGTTTTAGATGCACTGAAGTTTGCTAAGGGTGAAAGGCCAGACAAAAGAGTAGTTGCGTGATTAGGAATACAACGGAACAGTTGAAAAATGATTTAATCTGTGATTGCGGTGATGCTAATTAAGGGGCCACGTGAGATGATATAGTCCGAGGAATGACCATGAGTTTATAAAACTTTGTTTCAAAGGACTTGTAAGAGGGATACAAAAATGTTGGGTCTTCCCGTAAGTGTGGAGGCACGAGGGTAAGCTATGCAAATTGACATGTTTAACTGAAGTAAGATCTGTTATGAAGGCCAAGCTAATGTATAAAAGTGGTCTGTTTTTATTTTAGATTACAAAAAAGTCTTTCTAAATTAGTTTGTTGATTGGAAGTTTGGAAAGTGACCAAGCCAGAGTTAATTTGTAACAAGCAGAGGCATAACATTGCTTGTAATTGAAAACTTTTTTATTCTATGTGATATTTGTTTAGAGATGATTTCTAACTTAATCTGTAATCTGTAGGTAATGCTTTCCAGTTTGGAAACAGTGGTCATAGTTTTAACTTCAATGCCACCAATTCATCAAATGAGGTTTTTAAATTTGGATCTGCTTCTACGGGAGCAACACAACAGCCTGGATCCACTGGTGGCTTTCAGTTCAATCCATCCCCTGGATTCGCTGTTGGGTAAGAACCTATATGTGATGCAAGGTTTTCTGAAGTAACTAAATGCTTCTCACTGCTAACTTAATTTAGCCAAGATCAGATGTTCAAAGATTGAAAAGAAGGTTTTGTGTAAAGAAATGAAGTGGCGTAGTTGAATTCCGATATCTTAGATGCCCATCCGGAAAAAAGTTGCATTTCATTGAAGCTTAAATTTAAAGCTGTGGATTGCATTTCAAAACTGTTGTTGTGCATGTCTATAAATACAGCTGATATTGGCTTGAATTTACTTTTAACAGGAAAAATATTCCATGATGTATGTTGAGTAGACGTTGTAGAATATGGCAATTGTAAGATGGAATAAAGTATGGTGAATTTGTGATCATCAGAAGCATCCTTTATGAGTGACTCCATGGAACTGCTGTAATGGAGGGTGTTGAGCAGTGGCTTGCAGTTTATACTGGGATGATGGTTACGAACAAACTGACTGTTTTCATCAAAATAACATAAGGATGTGATATTGAAGGTTAATTTTCTGGAACCTATCTGATTGACTTAATCAATTTGCAACCACAGTTGTTGGGCAGCTAAAACCTTGTTTTAAAGTGGTAATGGATTATTTCAACAAGTCCACTGTTTCACTGCACCCATTTATACATTTTAAGCATAACTGAAGAAACATCATTAAATGTGTGACATGGTTAAACTCTGAAATTGAAATATGAACAAAGATGTTCTTTATACAAGTTGAACTTGTGTTTAATTTATTTATATATAATTCAATCAATAAGTGGCCTTTGTTTTTCTTTTGGGCAGGGTTAGCAGCACCAATCCTTTTTCTACGACGTCTAGTGGCCGTTCAACTGTTACTGGTCGGAAGATAAAGACTGCAGTTAGACGCAAGAAGTAGATGTCACAACTGTTTAAAAACAGCTAATTATTGAAAATGTATTTTCTATAAAGAGCTGGTGCCCTGCATTAATAATTGAATTGTACCTCCTTCTGGGCTTTATCAGATCTACCTAGGACCATTTGAACCTGCATATAATTGGTCGCTGCTTTTAGTTGCCTGGTGATGGGTGGACTGTAGATTTTTTTTGTGAGATCCCAGCAGTGTCATTAGTTAAAGACTTGGCATGGTCTGGCTACAAACAACCTGCAAAGTGAATGGCTTTGTATATTGATACCTCTTCATCTGCACCACTAGATATTGTTCATAACCCACTCAATTGTACTGAAAGGTTTGTACGGACTGAAGAGCATCAGTGAGAATAGGGCTGATAATTGTGCAAAGGTTTCATCACAATATGTGTGAAGTATGTGAGTGTGTAGATGTTAAATGGATGGCCTGTTGTGCACTGATGTTTTCTGACTGCAGAATGATTGAAGAATCATACTTCAAGGACTTCAAATGAATTGTCTTCATTTTCATAGAACATGTGCTTTTTAAAAATTCTGTTTATGCTTTTTTGACTTATTTCATTTTATTACAAGCTATTATGTACATATCTTATGATTTTCAGTCAATTACCATTCTTGGACAAAATCACAAATCTGTGAACTTGAATTATTTTTTGTTATAGTGGTATGTTTTTCGTTCAGTACTGTCTATTAGAAGATTTTATTATGTAAATCTCATTATTCAAAGTTGCCTAATCCATTTAACATCCTTTGTGATTTAAAAAAAATTGGGAACTCTTTAAAGTTTGCATATTGGCTTTTGTGATCCACTTTTGTTTGGACCAAAACAGTGTTGTACAAAGTATTAACTATATATTTTTATATTTGTTTAAATGGACTATGGTGACTTTGGATAATAAGGAGAACAATTTAATATTAAAGCCATGTTTATTACTGTATGATTAACAAAACCATGGGATAAATGCCATCAATAAAAAAAGAAATATTAAATCATTTGATTTTGTTCAGTGTAAGTCCTTTCTTCTGAATGATTATTTAAAATTATTTCATGTCTTAATATGCTGTGCATACTTAAATTATTGTACTGTTTCAGAAGAGTTCTTCTGACATGCACAGAATTTACAATACTAAACCAGGCCTGACCCTAACAGGCATACCCTTATGTCCCTTTGTCTTTTCACATACCTCTAGCGAGTTGCTTGTAAGGACATTATCCCTGATCCTATCACCATAACTGTTTGATGTGCCATGTTCCATATTATATGCAATTTCTGGGTAAAGACATTTTTTCCTCAACTTTCACTTACATTTATTCATGACTGTCTGTCTTATATTTGTGCTTTGAATTTTCCACAAATGCACAGTCTCTAAATGCACCCTATTCAAACCCATTCAGAATTTTAAAAACCTCCAAGTCACTTCTATCTAGAAAAAGACCCAGCCTGTTTGTTTTTTTTTAAATTTCCTAATAGATATAATCTCCAAGTCTGCTTTGATAGCCATAATTTTTTTTCCACTTTATTTTAGTTGTGTTGGAAGACTTGAATCTGTACAGACCATTTTTTTTAACCACAACATATGCCAAGGTCCTTCATGGCTGAAGAAATTATTTAGAATGTTGTCACGTATGTAAAGAAATAGCTGCAGCTAACTTACAGGATCACAAAATAAGTCACTAGATAACCATTTGAGTCAGTTGGGCAATGAATTTATCAGAATACTGAAATAACCCTGTTGCTCTTAAGAGTACTGCCAGGGAGTCTTACAAAGAAAAAGGATAGATAATTCAACATTTGACAATCCGCAGCTATGCCATGCAGTTGCCCCTGAAATGATCAATACAAGATCTGTGTTCTTGTTTTTAACTACCTTGAAGGGTAAGGGGTGAATAAGTTTCCTTAGTCTGTAATGTATCGCAATACTACTTGCTGAAGACTGCGGAGGATGAATTTAAGATGAGCTAGATTGTCATTCTGGCTTCACTAGATATTCATCTATTTGGCTCAAAGAAAAGGTACAGCTGGGGGTGGGGTTTGTATATACAACGTTTGGTCTTTTGATTTATTTGCCTATGTTTCCATGTCCATGGTCTGACTTAGAATTCTGACACTAAAAGTTACAGCTAAGCTAAATCCAGCTACAATATTAGATTAGAATAAATGTTGTTTGATAACCAACAACATGGTTGCATTTACTTGGTCTGTTACGTGTACTGATTTATCTTTAGGAATATAGAATCTGTATTTGAAATGGGTCATCAGGCCTGAAGATAACTGCATGACTCAAAAATTATCAAGCTTAATGCCCAAATTGTCCACCAACTTCAAATTTATGCTCGAGTGTAAAAGATGTTAAATTTGAAGATAAACCTTGTATTCTAGGTCAACCTGGCACAAAACTTCAATTAAGAAATTAATGAATCACAGCACAGTAGTCTATTTGCTTCATCAAAGCTGCACTGCCTTTTTCAAAGGGTTAGTCCCACTCCCTGGCTTTAATTTCCAACTTTTTCTCCTTCAAGTATTTATCCAACTACTTTTGAACTAATATTCATTCTGCTTCCACCATGTTCCATTTACTGCTTGTTCTTTTGCCTCATGGATTTGGCTTTTTTTTATTTTGCAGCCTCCTACATATCAGGATTCCTGCAGTCTGAGAAGGCTTGATCTCCAGTTACAATTAAAAGGGCTGTTAAAATAGGTTTCTCAGTTAAGACCCAGAAACGGACAGACCGATTTTAGGTTTGAGATTTTTTTTGTAGAAGTTTTTAACCTGCTACCACCCTTTGAAGGTTAAGATATCCCCTATGGTCTTCAAACACTTATTTAGTGAGTCAAAATAACTTGAGTTTCAACTACTTTTTAAAAACTTCAAGACTTTTTGGATAGGTTAACAATCTCTCATTCATGAAATACTGTAGAGAAATTTGAAGTCTACATTGAATTGGTAGACTAGGGGACAACCAGCCCTCCAGCTTGATAAATGAAGACCGAACAAAACTAAATATAGGAAACCCTATTAACTCTACTAAAGTTCTACAGTAGTGGAAACACTGTATTACCAGTTTTTTTTTTTTCCCTAAAATCAGCAGTGGATTGAACTTAAAAAAAAAAAAACTTGTGGTTTAATAAGTTCTAAAGTAGGCTTAAGTTAAGTTTAAAGTATGCCTTATTTCTGTAATTATAGTTAATCTAATGAAGAGGCAGGTTATCGCAGTTCCACAAACTAGGATGTTAGGATGCAGCAATTTTCATATCAAAATCCAACAAGTCACTATAACTCCAAGAAAATATTAATATTTTCACAAACTTTGCAAAAGGACTTCGGAAACATCTTTCCCTCTAAGTGGCTGGATCTGCAGGAACCAAATTGGTAGAGCAGTCTGTCCTGTGTGACAGCATACCCACAGAAACAATGTACATAATCATCTAAAAGTGTTTTAATTATGTTGGTTGAGGGATAACTATTCAAGATATAGAGAGTGCTCCCTAACTGAAAGCTTTCAGTTCAGCATTGCCATTGGGTTGCTTACACTAAGAACTTCCATATATAAATGATCACCGATCATGTGGAATAAACTGTTTACCAACTGACCTGCAGAAATGCTGTCTCCTTTCCCACCCCCCAACCCTCAGTACACAGTTCATAAAATTAAATCAAGTTTAGTACTCTATAAATGAAGAAGTAGGAGTTTTGGTTGTTAAATTATGTTACTTCTCCTCGGCTACAGGTATTGCATTTTTAGTATTAACTAACAATTCTGACTACAATCATTAACAGTACAGTTAAAATTTTATGCATTGCTTGTTACTCAGATTAATCTCCATTATGGTCAGACAACTTGTTCAATATTTACCAACCTGTGTTACACAAAATGATTCAAGGTCTCTGAGCAGAAGTGGAAATGTCCACAAATTAACTGCTTGGACAGGAATTTTCCTATTTCCTAAAAGTACACAGTTAAATTATGGAAATTGGCAATAACTCAGCTTTTCCAAAAACAATCAAAACTCATTTAACCTTTGTGATCGTGATCACAAAGTTATTCTTGCTGTGATACTAAGGTGTTTTTTTTGGTGGGGTGGGGTGGGGGGTGGTGACAGTTGCTGGTGAGCTGGAGAATTAAAGTGTATCCGGGGTAGTTGAATGAAACACTGCAATAGCTTTTAAGCCATGTCAAGTACTTTTACACAAGTTTTAACATATATCTGAAGATTATTTTTATAATTACAAAGTAAAAGGACATGCAACATTAAATAGATTTTCAGAACCAAACCTTTTTGTTTTGCTTAGGTCAAATCACATACAGAAGAGAACTGACCATAAGGAAAAGTTGTGTGAAATTGAACCTATGTTCATAGTTTTTCTTAAAATAAATTCACATCAATTAGTTGACACTGGATTAAAAAAAATGGTTCATAGGGTCATTACCAACTCTACTTCTATTATGTGTCAGGCAAAGTACAGAATTAAACAGCACAGGAGGGAATTTTATGTTCATTATATCTGGCAAATCTGTTATAAACATTCACATAACGGAGTTCAGAGTTCTTTCAGACATGGAACAGATAGTAGAAACATATTTCGGAAGGTGTCAGAAGCTTCAATGTAAAGGATGGAGGCTGTTCTCATTACAGAGATGTGACTGCTGGTGGTTTAAGCCGAGGGTCATCGTGCCTTGGGCAAAGGGAGAGGTTGAGTGGGAGTGTCATTCGCAGAGTCATTCATGGTAACCTCAGCTAGTACCCACTCTTGGCATCACAAACCACTGCCCAGATATCTAACCCATTTTCATCACTGTACAGGTGCTGAGGGAACTTTTCAATCAGCTTATTCAAATTTTTTATGTCACCTCCCCAAATTGCTCACTCCAGGTTCTTTTTATCGTAATAAATCTGTGCCCAACGATTATTAGTGTTCCAGTCAGTCAAAAGTTTCTGTCTGCTCTGTCAAAACTACTCTGAAAAGGTTAGTGTGATTGTAAGGTTAGAATACCATAGGTTAACAGATCATTGGCAGTCCTCCATCTTGATTAATCAAATGCTGCTTGCTGTCTCAAATTTTGATGCAGTTAATGTGAATTGCAAACTATCTTGCTTTTGAGTAAGATGCTCCAGCCAGAGCTCTTCTGCTCCAAGTTCTTTTTCTCTTTCTCTCTTCCTTTTACCACCCGTGGGGGATGCAGTCCCAAGTGGAGGCTGGTGCGAGGGAAGCAGTCCTGGAGCAGCTCAGAGGCAGTATAGAGTGGACGAGAGGCGCAGAGCAGAGCAGGAACAGTTGTTGGACTAGGCTCTGGCACGGTGGTTAGACTACGTGGGGAAGACCCTTCATCAAGCTGCTGCAATGTAATGTTTACTTGTAATTTTTTAATCTGATGCATGTCAATCCTTTAACTATGTCTTATTTCTAATTTACATAAAACACTGAATAATGCAACTAATCTTTTTGTCCCTATTACTTGTACGTAAGAGGTGACATTGTAAAACTTTTCATTGTACTCCTGCACTTCTGTACTGGAGTACATGTGTCAATAAAGGATATTCTGTTCTATGCTATTCAAAATAGCAAGAACAGAAGCAGGCTGTTTAGTCTCTCCAACCTCTTAAGCCATTCAATATGATCATGGCTGACTGATATCCTAACTCTGCATACCTGCTTTTCTCCACACCCTACAATTACTTTGGTCAAGAAAAAAAATTATCAGGCTTAACACTGACAAATGACTAGGCATGAACTGCTATTTACAGATGAAAATTTGAAATTCCTACCACATTAAAAATATTTCCAAATTTCACTCCTGAAAGGGTCTGACTGAAATTTTTAGATAAAAATTTTCCTGTCTTAGCCTTTCCAACCAGTAGAAATTACTTATTGACAAAGTTCAATTGAACTACCTTCTGAACTGTAAATTCCAGCTAATGCAATATGTTTTTGTGTAATTGCTCTTTGATCATTTAGCCCTTGAGAGTTTAGGTAGCACTCCTGGTAAATCTCCAAGACCAGTATGTTCTTCCCAAGGTACAACTTCTCGCTCAATCTCCACAAAATAATTCAGCACTTCATTATATTCAATCCCTCCATTAAAAATGGGCCACCATGAGATGAATTTTTTTTTTTTTAAAAACTATCTTTGATCAGAATAATTTGGCAAACAGGAGAAAATGGTTTAGAAACAAATGTTAGGTGGCAAATTAAGATTTGAAAGATGTTACATTAATAAACAGTGAAGTGCTATCAACATAATGTTAGCTGTGTTCATGAGAATTGTACACAAGGAGTCAACATACAGCTCACTGTTTCTATTCTGTCTGGATGAAGGAATTATTCACCGGGTTTTTTTTTTAAAAAAAGACCCAATCAGCAATCACAATCAATGGTTCCATTGACTAAATTAGCAACAATTTGGTCACCTTTAATCTAGTTGGCACATAAAGAACGGTTACAAATTGGATGTACTATCCTTTTCATCCAAATGTATCAGTGGTTTCTCTATGGTACATCATATGGACTTAATTGAACCTGAACTCTTGCTTTAATTGGATGTCCAGATCTAGTCTTTAGTGAGAGATAGTAGGAACTGCAGATGCTGGAGAATCCGAGACAACAAGGTGCAGGGCTGGATGAACACAGCAGGCCAAGCAGCATCATAGGAGCAGAGAGGCTGGCCAAGCAGCATCATAGGAGCAGAGAG
>NC_063333.1:118424553-118441023 GCF_021869965.1 Rhincodon typus | reverse complement strand
TTGTTAATCTTGCAAGGGTTTGAAAAGATTTACAAGCATGACGCCAGCGTTGCAGGGCTTGAGCTGTAGGGACAGGCTGAATAGGCTGGAGCTATTTTCCCCTGGAACATAGGAGGCTGAGGAGCAACCTTACAGAGGTTTTTAACATCATGAGGGGCATGGATACGGTGAATAGCCATGGTTTTTTTATCCTAGCATAGGGGAGTCCAAAACCAGAGGGCATAGGTTTAAGTTGGGAGGGGAAAGATTTAAGAGGGACCTAAGGGGCAACTTTTTCATGCTGAAGGTGGTGCATGTATGGAATGAGCTGCCAGAGAAGTGGTAGAGGCTGATAAAATTATAACATTTATCAGGCATTTGAATGGATACACAAATAGGAAGGGTTTAGAGGGATATGGGCCAAATACTGTCAACTAGGACTAGATTAACATATCTGGTCAGCATGGATGAATTGGACCAAAGGGTCTGTTCCCATGCTGTACAACTCTATGACTCATGCAAATCACAACAGTACAACATTCACAGCCATAGTTCTTGTAATCTGGTTCAGGATATGGCTTATGCAGGCCAGCCAATAAGAGAAGCTAGTTTGAAAAAAAGACAAAGAACTGTGGAGCTGGAAATCGGAAATCAGAAACAAAAACAAATTGTTAGAAAAATTCAGCTGGTCTGGCAGCAACTGAGAGAAAGCAGAATCAACATTTTGGGTCCAGTGACCCTTCTTCATAGAGAAGTTATTGTTCAATAATCAAATATGTAACCTCCACAAGGACTAGCTGTGATTTGAGATGTTGGTTTTAAATTTGCCAAAGTGATTATTGAATCTATTGAAACTTAAGGGCATTACATTTTCAGCTTCAGCTTCTGACTATCTTCTAAAAGATAAGTATACCTCATTTTCCTGCAATATTGACCACATTGTGGCAACACACTGGTAATAGATGGAAAATTATCCTCCTGCAGCATCAAAGTTTTCTAGCTTAGTTAGGAAGGGCATCAGAAAAATCCACTTTCAGCATCAAAATTAATTTTGGCTGAAGTCATTTGATGTGCATCAGAACGTTATGTAAAAGTATGCCGTCCTACTGTAAAACCAGCAACTGGTTAAATTGGACAAGTGGATTTGTGTTAGTTAACTGAAAGTTACATAACCAAAATGATCTTTGATCTTTACCTGGTGGTAGGAATTGTCCTATATACCGTTCCCTCTAGACATGGGGTGAGAAAGACAGACAGTTTTATTACTATTACATGGACAAAGCTACACAGTGAATCAATGTTATGGGAATACTGGAGGGCAGTTCTCCCAGAAATATTCCAATTTCTTGAAACAGAATTTCACTGCTTACATCTTATAAATCCACATGCTGATAAATCACAACAGTCACCAGGGTTAAGTGACCAGAATGGCAGTTGAAATAAAACTGCCAGCTTGCATCAAACAAGAAAACTAAACCACAAATTTGTCCTTTAAGATTTGATTTCTTTGCAAAAAAAATTTTAACAAATTACATCACAGGAAAAATCAAGTAGTTTGGTACAATATTATGGAAATAATGTATGAATATTGAAAATGAGATAATACTTAAATCCAAGGTGGTAGGAGGATGTGCATTAACTATGAGTTTAATATTGTAATGTATAGAAATTATTTCTGCAAAGGTTGATTACCGTATCTTTCTAGATAACAATTGAGCTCCCAGACACAGCCTACACTGTCACCAGTATTTGAAAATATTTCCTTATTCAGTCAGCTTTTCTCAGTTGAAGCATGGTGAAGAATATTGGGTTGATCTCGTCTCTGACCCTCTGAGACAGCAAGAACTGCGGTTGCTGGAGTCAGAGTCAATACAGTGTGGAGCTGGAGGAACACAGCAGATCAGGCAGCAGAGGAGCAGGAAAGTTAAATGTTTTGGGTCGGATCCCTTCATCAAGACTGGTCTCTGACCCGGATTCCATCAGTGGACCTATATTGTGTTGGCCACACCCAATGCTATATTCTTAGCATTGCCAAAAATGAGGGAATATAATGCAGATAAGGGGTACATTGAAAATAACATGGCCATTTAATAAGAAAAGGGTTGCATAAAATGGCATTTTTGAATCCACTTGTTCAGACATGTTATACAGACCTTAGGGCCAAATGGGACTTGAACCTGGGCCTTTTGGCCCAGAGGTGGAGACACTACTACTGTGCCTCAAGAGCTCCAGCAAATAATTGCATATGACGACAAAATAGCCATTAACTTTTAAAAATCTTGTGTATATTTCATAGAATGCCTATCGTGTGGAAACAGGCCCTTCGGCCCAACAAGTCCACACCGACCCACACAGCATCCCACCCCTAATCTACACATCCCTGAACACTACGGGCAATTTAGCACGGCCAATCCACCTAGCCTGCACATCTTTGGACTGTGGGAGGAAACCAGAGTACCTGGAGAAAACCGATGCAGACATGGGGAGAATGTGCAAACTCCACACAGACACATTTCAATCTTCCAAAAAACTGCTTTAGGTAATAACAAGTGGCTGGTGCAAGAACTGTAGGGTCGAATCCATAAAATTAATCTTCTATTTGATGACTGGCAAAGTGGAGGCAGAGCTGAATGAAGGGCTTGTGAACCTACCTCAGCATGGCAAAGAAGCCTTCACTTAGGCTAGTATTACAGCCTGTGGTAAAGACAGCTGACCACTTGTGCCACTGGCAGGGCTAGCTTTACAGTTCATATTGACTACAGCTCTGACTGTGGCCACAGGTAGCATCATTCCACACCGGTCATTATCACAAAAGTGCAACTGCATTTTTAATCACAGTCAGAGCTGTGGTAAAGTGAAGTGCCTCTCTTCTGCCAAAAAAGAGAAGTAGGATTCTCATTGATCAACTATTAAGTATTCCCTGAAAAAAAGTTTAACTGCATCATTTAACATAAAGCATCTCAACTAGCTAAATAAAGTCACAAGACAAAAAATTCAAAAAATACCTCCAAATTGTTCAATAATTTGTTATTTAAATGCATATCCATAAACACATCTTAGTCACACTTCCATAATGAGTGAATAAATGGGTATCATAAATGCTGAAAAAAGTACATTTTGTCTTGTCACAGCATTTAGGGCCTAACAGAATTAATTGGAATTTGGTGAGCATGAACTATAATTTGGTCAGACCACTTAATTAAATAAAAATCTGACAGAGGACCTCCGGATACTTGCAGATTCCTACTACTTTAAACTGACTGGAAGCCTACCCGTGTGTTACAGATCACCAATTTCAGTATCATAGGTATACAAGAAAGCTCAGTATGAATTTGTAATTGATTACAGCATAATAAAAGACAAGTTTGTGTAAAACAAAGATGTCTGGTAGCGAAGAGTTTTTTCAGCAAGTCATGTTACATTGAGGTGGTAGTTTCAGGGACTAAGATATTTAGTCATTAAAAAAAACTCATTGTGGATGCAAAGAATAACACAAATGTTTTAAAGAAAAACAAAATCACAAGTATGCAAGAACATCCATTTAAAAATATAATTTGCACATAAGAGTCATAACATGTTACTCAAAGTATGTTTTTCAAAAATCCTGCATAATCTTAGGGAATCCAACTGAATAGAATTAATTCTAATACTGAGCATATAGATTTACTATTGCAGAACAGGTATTAACTTCATAAACAATTGATATCTTTAATGTGCTAATGTAGGCTTGAAAGTATGCTCTTTTCAAATGTTTTCCCTCCAAAATTTAGTGGAAGGTTTTCATAACATAAAACTTCATTAATCAAATTTGTCCAGTTACATTTCTGGAGCCAAGTTGACAGCTAATAACAACATATTAGTTATGGTTTCCAAGTTGATCGGCTGCAAGTAGTTCTCTTCCTTTGTATAAGTTTCCAAAGCCACACAGAAAATAGAAGTGTCACGATGAGGAGACTGAAGTAAAACAGCAACTGTAAACTTTAAAGGTGATATTTCTAAAACGTAGCCATGCATTTTTTTGCAGAAGATTTTGAGACATTAATTTCAAAGTTGTGCATATTTCTGATGTGGAACCATCGAGTCAATCAAGATCCACATTTTAAAGACCATACTGTCTACCACTGGAACGGATTCATTCCCAAGACGAAGTCAATTCCTGTAAATCCTCGGAGGTACTTTACTGTACATGTATTCATTTTCAACTCAGTTCTCAAAAGATCCGTTACTTTGGAGTGCAGACAGCAAAGGGTGTTTTCTTCTCCTTTTGAATAATGCAGAACTTAGCAAATGGGAGGAGCAGAGTTAAAAAAAAACTTAGTCATTTATAGTGTCTTTACCTTCCTGCACTTCTCTTTACCACAATGGTCCCAGCTACTATATCATAGGCTGTACGATTATGTTGAAAGAAAAGCAATGTAACGAAGGCAGGGAAGAAGAAGGCAATTGAAAAATTCTTGATCAATGCTCGTATTGAAGACCTGTTACAAATAACAAAAGAAAACAGACAATAAATATGGATTACCGCTGGAAAGGAGATTTGGCCCTTTCCACACCTTTTTGTTGCAGTTTTAAGCAGTTTATCCATTCCATTATTCACAAATTACTTCAAGATTACAAAGGGATCTTGATCAAATGGGTTAATGGGCTGAAAAATGCCAAATAGAGTTCAATCTGGATAAGTACAAAGTATTACATTTTGGCACAACAAATAAGGGTAGGGCATATACAATTAATGGTAGGGCCTTGGGTAGTGTTGTATAACAGAGGGACTTAGGGGTGCAGGAACATAATTCTTTGAAGCTTGCCTTGCATATAGACAGGGTGGTTAAAAAGGCGTTTGTCATGCTTGCCTTCTTTGCTCAGTCCTTTGAGTATAGGAGCTATGAAGTCAGGTTGAGATTGTACTGGACATTGGTGGGGCCTCTTCTGGAATACTGCGTCCAGTTCTGGTTGCCCAGTTACAGGAAGGTTATTATTAGACTGTAAAGGGTTCAGAAGAGATTTACCAGGATGTTGCCAGGTATGGAAAGTTTGAGTTAGAAAGAAAGGCTGGATAGGTTGGGACTTTTTTGACTGGAGTGTATGAGGTTGAGAGGCGACCGATTATAAAATAATGAGGGATACAGATAGTGTTAATGGCAGTTGTCTTTTCCCTAGGATGGGGGATTTCCAAACTAAGGGGCACATTTTAAAGGCGAGAGGAGAAAGATTTAAAAAAAAAAAAGACATGGGGCAAATTTTTTGCAGAGGGTGGTTCACGTGTGGAATGAGCTTCCTGAGGAAGTGGTGGATGCGAGCACAATTACAACTTTAAAAAGATATTTGGATAATTACATGAATAGGGAGCGTTTGGATGGATATGGGCTGGGAGCAGGCAGGTGGGACTAGCTTAGTTTGGGATTACGTTCAACTTGGACCGGTTGGACTGAAGGATCTGTTTCTGTGCTGTATGACTATAACTCTATCCATGCACCAGTGCATTACACACTGCATAGAACTTACAGCACAACAACAGGTTATTCAGCTATCTGGTTTGTTCTGACATTATTCTGCTCCATAACCCTCTATTCTATTCTATTCTCCTCCATGTGGTTAACGAGCCTCAAATCAAGAGGCATCTTTGCAGTTTGTCTCAAATCACTTCCTGGGTAGTGAATTCCATATTTTACTCATACTTAGGGTGGAATTTCTTGTGAATTTCCTTGTGTTATTAATGATCATATACCAAGAACCTAGTTTTGGATTCATCCAAAATAATGAAGCACTTTATATATATTCCAACACAAAAATAATTGGAAGTTTCTTTTTAATAGCTGACAGCAAACATGGTTGTGCATTTGCAACTTAAACACACCAGAGCACATATTGGGAATTTATCTGCTGACAGTGTACCTGATGAGATTTTCCCTCATTAGTTTCATTGGATATGCTTCCTCTGAGTGACACTGTGCCCTACCATCAAATTTTTGATGTGAAGCTCAGGACATGAAATTTTATAATTCTCAGTTCCTTTGATACTGACTGAGTCCAACTGAACAAGTTTAATCCAAATTGTAATGCATTATTAAAAGGATGCTTATTCCTTTTGTAGGCCATATAGTTGTGTAATACTGAGCTTCGACAACATGCAGCCTAAAATTTAGTTTGTATAAATCTCACCACTAATGTTCAAAATTCAAACAAAAAAAAAAAGAGTGCACCAAGTGCAAAGAGAAACTTACAAGCTTGCATGTGATCAAATTACAGTACAAAATTCAGTCTACCATTGGTTAAAATAAATCACAGAACTGTATTCTGTACAACATACCGCAGGTATGTATCCCACAAGTCAAAACCTTAAGCTAAGCCTCCCCCAGAAATGAACACATATTTTGCATTTTAAAAACATGTGCCACATTAGTCAAGCTAACTGGTTATTGTTAGAGACACTGAACTGCATTAAATTAAAAACTTCAGGCACACCACGAGAGTGAAAGAGTGGATGGATTTTGCTTACCATCCTTTGTCGGACTTGCCCAGGATTAAGGAACACAGAAATAGCCATGCATCTCAACACACCTGCTTCCCACACAAGCCTCCTACAAACTTACTTAATTGATCCCATCAACATAACTTTTGATTCCTTTCTGCTTTATCTCCTCGTTCCAGCTATCTGCCTCTGAGAAACCAGTCAAGGAGCTGCACACCGGTCCTCAAACATCTACCATGGCCTTATCCATTGGCAGGGGGCAAGTACATTCTTAATCCATCACAAAGTTAGTTCTCTTAAGTTATCACACGCACAGACCACCAACCCCTTCCAAATAAATTAAAGCAGGTTACGAACGTATAAAACCGCTCGACAGGGATTAAATAATCTTGTTTTTAATTGCCCGAGTGGAGGCACATACAAGTTCTGTGCTATCCAATAGTGTAACTAAAATAATGTTATTTAAAAAAAAAGTACGGATGCAAGGCAGCAGCTGAATCAAGGTAACCCCCATACCTTTGCAAAACAATACATTTGCTCACATGCATACACATTAGAAACTGTTGTTTCGTCGGAATCACTAACGTCACTTACGATGAGATGCTGACATTCTGTGCTGGAATCACCAATACCCGATTAGGAGCAACAAGCACCGAGCTGTCGCAAGACACAACTCGTAACCCAAGCAGAAACTTGCCAGGTGTGGCCCCTCCAACTCCCCAAAGGCAGACAATCTGGAAATTAAGATGACAAAATTAAATCAGAGTCACATATATTTCAAAGAGGAAACATTTAGTCCATGAAGTCCATTCTGATTCTGTATAGTAATCCAGTCAGTTCCATTTCCCCTATCCCTGCAAACGTATTTCCCTCAAATAGCCACGCAATTTCCTTCTTTTAGTTCTTTCACAGGATGTGGGTGATATTTGCTAGGCTAACATTTGCTGCCCATCCCCAAATGCATTGAGAACAGAGTAGCCATCCACCAACTTGAACTGCTTCAGTCCATGCCGGGTAGACACATGCAAAGTGCTGTCAGAAAGATTTCCAGGGTTTTGACCTGGTGGACAGTGAAGGAACAGTAATATGGACTTGCATCAGGCTGATGTGTGGCCTGGATGGAATGTTGCTGTGAAAGGTATTGCAATGTATCTGCTCCTCTTCCTTGTAAGTGGTAGAGGTCACAGATTTGGAAGGTGCTATTAAAGGAGGCTTACTACATTGCTGTGGTGCATTTTCCAGGTAGTACACATTGCTGTCACTATGTTTCAGTGGTGGAGCGAGTGAATGTTGAAGATGGTGGGTGGGATAGCAAGCAGGCTGTTTTGTACTTAATGGTATTAAGCTCGAGTGTTGTTGGAATGGTACTCATCCAGGCAAGTGGACAGTATTCCATCATACGCCTGACTTGCGCCTTGTAGATGGTAGACATGCTTTACTGTGTTAGAAATGAATTCCTTGCTGCAGAATTCTCACCTTCTGACCTGCTCTTGTAGCCATAGTAATTAGACGGCTGGACCAGTAGGTTTCCAATTAACGGTAGCCTTCAGGATGTTGATATTAGGAGATCCAGCATGGTTATGCACTGAACATTAAGAGGATTTTAGGACTGCCCATAACTGAGTCACAAAATGGCTGTTAGAACTGCCCATAACTATTGCTGAGTGACAGTTTTCAAGGTTGCTGAATGTGCAATCATTCTTGCAAGAACATAGATGATAACATATAACATTTGATAACAATAGCTGTCTATAGCAGCTGACAAGTCAAAGTTGCAAAATTAGTTGTTTCTCTTGAATTATTTAATTAATCTGTAATATACTAAAAAAACACTAGAAGCATACAGTAAAAATGCTTCCCCCCTCTGCACCCCATCATTGCATCTCTTGTATTCCTTATAATGAGAAATTTAAAAGTTCCTGATCTAATTAACTGGCAATTAACACTGTGAAGTTGGCAAATGTAACCATTGTGAAAAGATAAGAAAAGAAAATCTATAACATCATGACCAGGGAGGGTGGACAACAAGCCTGTCCATCTCAGTGATTAGCAAGCTGAGAGCCAATTACAATTGGACAACTCTGCTCCACTGACCAATAGTAATCAAGGTGGGGGGGTGGGGTGCGGCATGAGCGCTGCAAGTTAAAATTGTATAAAAGTTTTGAGTGCCTTCATGCCTTTATGCTGTATGCTATAACTGAGCTGTAAATCACAAATAAACGTCACTTGATTCCGCCCCGCAACTCAGACTCTCATTGAAAATAGGAGATCTAACAGAGGAGATTTTCTTTTGTTGGAGACAGTCTTCGTCTGGCACTTGTGTGGGGCATGTGTTTAATCCCTATTGCCCATCCATACAATTCTACTTCCTGAATCTCCTGTGCCAAGATTTTTTTTTTTTAAAAACAAAAACACAGTCCATGCATCTCTCCTCAGCAAAGGCAAAGTCATACTGTTAAATTGTCTCCTCTGCCATTCTGTCAGTCCTTATGAAATGCTGTGGTCCGCAAACTTGATGACTTTCCAACCATATTTCTGTAACAGCAATTAAATCAAAATCACAAGTTTTTTCCACTGCTACCTCAGCAATCAGACAACTTCAATTCATTTTACTTCTCATAGCTCATTTATCAGTTTATCATTCTCAAGTACCAGAATTTCAAGATTCTAATGAACCTCTTACCTCATAAAAACAGACCAAGAGTCTGTACATCAGTGCTACAGCCATCATTTTCTGAAGATCTTCTAGAGAAGTGTCTTCATCAATTTCTTCAATTATATAATTCAGAGCAAATTTAGAAAGATCCCTGCATATCAAAACACAGCAAGACGTAGGACCATAAACAGTTGTAGTTTCACAAATGGTGTTCAACAGAAGTGGAGTACATCTGCTTTTCTAATTGTTGGGTAAAAACATTCCTCAGACAAAGATTCCCATTTCCAATAGTGCTAAAAATCCAACTCAATATTTTCACGCTCCATAAAACATTTTCCATAACATTGTATACAATTTATTGATTGAAATTATAAACCAGGAATAATATATGTTGATCTGCCTACAATTATCTGCACATGCAACATTAAAATTTTTGGTAATCTATAATAATTTATATTAGGCTGTTAATCACTGCTTTGCAGTGGAGAACATATACGAAAGCAAAATACGGCAGTTGCTAGAATTCTGAAACAAAAACAGAAAATACTGAAAAATACGCAGATCAGGCAGCACGTGGAAAGACACAAAATTAACCTTCTAGGCTGTAACACACTGTCTGTCCATGGATGCTGCTAAACTCGAGTTTTTGCCAGCATCTTCTGTTTTCATAACGTAATATTATAGATGTTGACAACTTAGTGATACTTACAGGACACCCTAATTTATTTTATCACTTATTTAACAAAATATGCCCAATGACATTGGCTCCTCTTAAAACTAAGGTGTTTAATTCAAATTCAGTTAATTTAAATAATTGAGCTGAAAATGGCTGAGTTTTATCTATAATTCTTTATTCAAATAAATGGATAATTCAATTTCTTTAACAAGAAACAATTGTAGAATTGTAGGATCCCTACTTTGTGGAAGTAGGTCATTCGGCTCATTGAGTCCACACTGACCCTCCAAACAGCATCCTACCCAGACCTACTCCATCCCTGTAATCCTACATTTCCCATAGCTAATCCACTTAGCCTGCACATCCTTGAACAATTTGGCACGGCCAATCCACCTAACCTGCACATCTGTACTCTTGGGAGAAAATCCGAGCACCCAAAGGAAACCCACACAGACATTCTCCCCATGTCTGTGTGGAGCTTGCACAGTCGCCAGAGGGTGGAACTGAACCCAGGTCACTGGCACTATGAGGCAGCAGTGCTAACATTGAGCCATTGTGCCACCCTCAGTTGTCAAAAGACCAGACTTGCCACAGCTCCAAAAGAGGTCTTATAGAATAGCACGTTACAACACCAAGCAGACTTCAACAGATCACCAAAATGCCAGTGAATTGGCCAGAGATGTGAAAAATTGATGCTCTTTGCTAAGTTGTGTTAAAGATGCAATGACGGGTATGAGAACGGGTATCACTTGCCAGACTACTTTTGTTGTGCATTCCTAATTGAGCAATGAAGAGTCAATCATGTTGTTCACAGACCAATTCCAAATTGATCAGATTACAATTATGTTTGAGTTGTTTGATTTCTAGTGACTTAGAAGCAGACAGACCACAAGCTCAATTAAACAATGACACCTTCACTCCCCGTATTCCTGGGAACTAATAATGATAGTTTCATAAGATTTAAGATATTTTCATGGGATATGAAGGTTGCTGGCAAGGCCAAAATTGGTTGCCCATCTCCAACTACCTTTGAGAAGATGATGGCGAATCACCTTTGTGAATCACTGCAGTCCATTTGACATTTGCAGCAATTTCATATAACTGAACAGTTTGCTAAACCCATTTAAACTGGCAGTTTAAAGTCACCACATTGTTCTGGGTCTAAAGTCACACGCAGGGGAGACCAGATAAGAATAGTCAACGTCCTTCCCTAAAGGTCGTTAGTGAGCTGGATAGGTTTTTCTAATAATTGATGGTAGATTCATGGCACCATTATTAAGAATAGCTTTCAATTTCAGATTTGTTAATTTGAATTATCTTTTTCACCAAATGGAGGAGTGGAATTTGAATCTGGCCCCAAAAGCATTAGCCCCAGGGATTTGGATTAATAATCCAGTTTAATTTTTAAGACAGGAACATAAGCAGACCATATGCAAGCAAATGGGATCAAGTTAGAATGGCATCATGGTCAGTGCAGGCATGATGGGCTGAAGGGGTCTGTTCCTACGCTGTACTGTTCTATGTTTTGTTATCACTACTCTTGAGGAGTTCAGGCAACAGAAAAACACAAAGCAGGGCCAGCCTTTGAAAGGACAGTGGTGTTGCTCTTTAAGTTTTCTTGGGGACGCTAGTGACTTTGGGAATGCTAACCAGAAAGGTCAGCTCTATTCAGCTGGCATTTAGAGGTTTTTACAAAACAGTTTATGTTCATTAGTGACAGACAGTGCTGCAAAGCTAACAATGAGGGTTGAAATATTAAATTTTGGAAAGCTGGCGATACAGCAAGCTCTAAATGTGCTTTGGCTACCCTCAAAGATCTGTTGAAATAAGTAACTGAAAAGATTGGAGTACTATTGGCATAAAAGGAGAGACTGGAGGAGTATGCCCACAAGCTATAGGTCCACTAATTGTTCGAAGTTGTGTCTAGTAATGACAGGCAAAAACACATATGCAAGGGCAAGTGTAAAGAGTGCAGAAACCAACAGGTAAAGACTTGGTGATTCTTTTGCCTCCCCATGTCTCTTAATTTATCAGTTAACATATCAGTCAACAGATTGTCGCCACCCTTGGAGTGTGTATACAACAGGTTTGTGCGCTCTCGTGGCACAGTGGTAGTATCCCACGTTGTTGCCAGAAAGAAATCCCAAATCGATCCGACTCCAACTATGTTTCTCAGTTGTTTGGTTTCTACGAGTTTAATGAAACTATGTCACCTTCACTTCCTGTCTTTCTGGGAATCATAAAAATAGAATAGAACAGAATCCCTACAGTGTGGAAACAGGCCCTTCGGCCCAACAAGTCCACACTGACCCTCGACATCCCACCCAGGCCCATTCCCCCTATAACCCACATTATCTAAATGCATTGTCATTTAAGATATTTTTGTGGGCATGGAGGTGTCTCAGCCAGGAGGCCTGGGTTCAAGTCTCATTTGCTTTATACGTGCATCATAACAAGTCTGAAACAATTTGATTAGAAAACAGGTTTGCTCTGTTTAACATTTGGATTGCAAAACCCTCTTTGAAGCTGGTCGCCTGGTTCCGTCAGTGATTGGTGGCACTTTAAAATTTCAAACCTATTTTAAATGTCTGTACTTTTTTTTTTCAAATTAACATTATCCATATTTTGTATTTCGTGGCAATTACATTTCTGATCACCAAACATTTGGTGAGCATCAAAATCCCATCGGACAACACAATGGATCAGGAGTCTCAACACTTTTGATCAAGTTCCTTGTCCGTAGTGATATTAAAAAACAAAAATCTGTGGACTCCCCATAACATATTGCACCCAATTTTTAAAACAGCAATTGCTAACACATGGTATAAACCAGTGACAAATTTATAGATAGTGAGACCTCACAATAATCAGATGGATCATCTTATACAATGTGCATCTGAGCTCTAGGCTCATGTTTCACTACGAAGAGTTGTTGTTCATGGCCATCTACATCTTGTGTATAAAATGCCCTGGGACATGGAACCATGAGCTCATTGGTCCACACTGTTTGAGCACCCACCTCATGTAAAACTCAAACAGTGGTCTCTAACAAATAGCAGTCAGCCATGTGAAGAGCACAAGGTAAAATCAACCCAACAATCACTGACCTTGTGATTTAATTCTCAGATCATTTAAACCATGAAGTGGACATCACTGGACCTGTTGCTCTGCATAACAGATTTAAACATGGCAGCAGGAGTGTGAAGCTGCAAAGCCAGCCTGGAACAATCCAGGAGATCTCCTCCTCTCAAATATGATCAGTGCCACATTGTCCCAAGCACGCACTGGTGAACTAAACTAAATTTTCTTTTGGAGGTGGGTATGAATGAAAAAATGCTGTGGTTTCCTTATTGTTAATAAATGGGGTACCATGGGCATCAGCATTGATTAGTTTTACTCTTAATTTGTGGACTCAGCTTGCTAAACGAGATTTTTATAATTATTTCATTCTTGAATGAATCAATTTGACCAAACCCTTAAAGCTTTCTTGCAGATGCCTAGAGGGTTTGGATCCCCAGTTGAAAAATCTTGCTATGTTATCTTACTATACATAACTGAATGAAAGCTACCTGCTACAGTGTTGCACAGAACACTAAAGATTGTAACATACTACATCAGGCAGAATCCCATAGATAATTAAATACTATGTCAATAGCAGAACTATACATCATCACACGCAGAGTACCTTACAATCCTGTATATACTTCTGTCCAGCTTTTAAGATTGATTTACTATGACAAAAATTCATTATTATTGCTGGTGGCTTAACTGATATCTGTGTGCTGTTGCAAGATGTTTCTGCTTATGTATTCTCTTGGTCACTAGTTTAAACAAGTTACATGAATTCAACAGTAAATGTAACCATCCCAGTTTCACTTGCATCATTTATGAACTTATGGTGCCCTCAATCAAGTTGCAGTTCTGTTATAGAAACCAAATGCACAATTCATCAACTTAGACTTCTCCCCTCCCCACCCTCAAAATTAGAAAACGCACAAATTAAAACACATTTGAAAAATATGAGGGAGAAGTGTCCCCAATGTTTCTGCATAGAGTTTTCCTTGGACATGTGTTATACCAGCTGAAACTATTTGCATGATTGCTGAAACTAGCAATTAACTACAGAACACTTGGACAGATCAAACCGAACATACTGAACATATGCCGTTCCAACAGCTAGTGAAGCAATTTGTTTCCTTATCTCTATTCAGAACCGAGACCAGGAGATCATCTTATGGTGGCCACTAAGTCAGATTAATTAAACTGCAATTAAGTCCAATACAAACAACATCATTATAAAAAGTGACAATTTTACATTGATTATTTCATTGCTAGCTTACATTTATCAATGACAACTCAACCTACAAGATATTATTTCCATTATGATTTGCTGTTTTATAACAAATTTATATACTAAAGCCAAGCAATGAATGGTTTCAGTTAAATTGTTGTTACTTACTTGATCCCACAGATGTGCATCACTGTTAGCACCACAATAGCTTTTAGCAGGAACAGTATCAGAAAATCCACCATTTCTGCAAGGAACCGATGCATCAGAGATGGAATGGTGTACTCACGTCCTTTAAAAACAAGGCAATGATTTTGATTATTTTGAAGAGATATTTGCATATAATAGTCAAACGTGAGATTTAGAGTATAATGGGCACATGCTAATGATACTGATCATGACAAATGATACTCAATGATAAACTCCAAGAAGATTTTAAGAGTAGCATTTTCAAGTAGAGTGAAAATACAATTGCGAAGTACAAATGGGATAATCTAGCAGAAAAAAATCATTGAAGTTAACTTGAATGTGACATTTTCTTAAAATGATTGGAAAAGAGGATCTCAAAATATACAAGTACTTCAAATAAGCTCTGAAACCAAGTACCAGAGGAGAACGAAGTAAAACATTTAAAGAAAGAGAACTTCATTACTCCAAGAAGAGTTAAAGCAAATGAATTACAGCCAGAAAACTATTAGGAAATTATGCCAACTTTTTTTTTTAAAAAATGGTTTGCAACAGACCATTAAAATAAAACAAGTACACTGTTTAAGGGTCTTGTGGTACAGTAGTAGTGTCTTTATCTCTGGACCAGAAGGTCCAGGTTCAAGTTTAACTTGCACACCACTGTATCATAAAATATCCAAAAAGGTCAATTTAAAATTTGTATGTGATTGTGAATGCTGATGACCTCTGAAGTCACAGAATCCCTTGGAAGGGGAGAGCTAGACACCAGATTTCATATCGTCTATTAAATCTTCCAGCAACCCTGCTTCAGTGAGCAATTAGCTTCCAACCTGCACTTGACTACAATGGGGAAAAGTTGGGAGACACACTGCCTGAATGGAATCTGCAGGTAGTGAGATACTTGCTGACTTCTGTTATTGGATCTTTAAATTTGTTGCTAAATGTTCAGGTATAGATGCTTCTACTTTTTTTTCCCTTGCACAAATAGAGATTTGCGTTTAGATTTGGCAACTCCTATGACACTGCTGCAACTATAAATATTCTGGTTGTGCTTGTTGATAGGATATAACTTGGACTCTGTGTAGTGGTCGAACGTGTCAAGTCCACTACTATTCTATATGAATAAACATATTAATTGACCATACATTCGAAACTTAGGGTTTTCTCATAGCATTCAACTGTAATCAATTATTGCTCAGCTGAATAAAGAACATTTTAATTCTCAGGTCATCTGTGTCACTGGTAAAGTCAGAATTATTGCCTAGATCTAGTTGCCCACAAGATGGTGGTAGTGGTGAGTCTTTTTCTTGATCTGTTGCAGTCAAAGATGAAGATGGTGGTCATAAAGTCACTGACCATGTCGTCATCCTAAAGATCTTACCAACTTTGGAAGCTGTTGCTGCTCTGGGTAACAAAGTGGTGGAAACCCTCCTAGATTCTCATTACGATCAATGAGACTGGTTTTGAGTTCAACTCACCCGATACCACTGTCAAAATCCTCATCAGCACAATCCACCCAACCTAGGCAAAATTGATCCAGAGCTTCAGTTTCATATCAAAGTCACGCAGAGCACTTTGGCAGCAATCTGTCATGTCCATTGGTTTGAGGAGAACTCCTCTCAGCCCAGTTAAAGTGCTGATACAGCTGATGAAAGATTTGAGATTTTGCTTCCCCGAATTCGAGCCTTTGATGCCTTGGATCATCAATATTCTGGACCACTCCGCTGTAATGAACAACTGATCCAGAGAGACATTCAGTGTTGTTTCAAGCACTGCTTACAGCTCCTTGCAGCAGGATTGTTCCCACCAGGATTAGTTTGAATTACAGACCTCTGGGATAGTGAAATCTTCTAAATGCATACAATGATAACATTAGAATAGCAGAACACGGTGTTTCACAGAACAAATCCTGGTCCGCATCCTCTCCAATGGAGGGTACAGGAAAATCCTCGGGTTAGAAGGAGACGCCAGCAATCTAGCTGTGGAAATGCTGACGTTTCGGGCCTAGACCCTTCATCAGAAAAGGGGGAGGGGAAGGGGGTTTTGAAATAAATAGGGAGAGAGTGGGAGGCGGATAGAAGAGGGATAGAGGAGAGGATAGGTGGAGAGGAAACAAACAGGTCGAAGAGGCGGGGATGGGGCCAGGAAAGGTGAGTGTAGGTAGGGAGTTAGGAAGGGGATAGGTCAGTCCAGGGAGGACGGACAGGTCAAGGGGG
>NC_063333.1:118274761-118419553 GCF_021869965.1 Rhincodon typus | reverse complement strand
TGCTGCTTGGCCTGCTGTGTTCATCCAGCCCTGCACCTTGTTGTCTCGGATTCTCCAGCATCTGCAGTTCCTACTATCTGTAGCTGTGGAAATGTCCACTTGTGACGGAATGATAGTGACACCCTCGGAGAAGGCTTATGAGAAGCCAGCCGAGAAAGAGGCAGAGGAGGAGGAAGAGAATATGGAGATTACAGAATGAAGAACTCTGCTGTGCTATTACTTAGTGGTCAGTACCCTGTGTCTGAGCAACATTCTGACAACACACACACTGCAGGCTTGCCACTATATCAAGCAACAGATTGCTGCCCTCAACTTTTTGCCTGGTTCATTGTGCTCTTTTTTTTGTTTAAAATAAAGGGTGTTTCCACGGGGCTGTAAGGTAGGCAGTTCCAGGATTTCACCCAGTAACAGGCCAGAGGAAATTATTAATCAATGAAGCATTGCAACTCTAAGGTTGGAGATAGGCAATATCACATTGACAGTCTCAACAAATTACAGAGTGGAATCATTTTAGTACTGCATTAGCGTACCATTTGTCTGTCCACTGTCCAAATTCACAGTAAAACAGACATTGCTAATCTTCCAGAAATATAGATTACAGAATCAGCAAGCATTTACATCCAAGAATTCATTGATAAAGGAAGGAAACAGTGGGGACATGCACATGCAGAGACAAATAGGCATTGTGCAAAAGACTGACTTATTCATATGATCTCTCTGATAACCCACAGGAAATCATCAAGGTTTCGACATGGCAAACTGGATGATATGCTGTGAACAACTGGTACCTTTGACTATGTAATACATGTTATTGTAAAATTTGCAATATTTGTCTCTCAATTGCAATTTCCCAATAGATGCAACTGAACATAAAAGAGTGCAAGAAATAGATACAATGGGCCATGCAGCTCATCAGGTCTGGCCTACTATTTGATATGACCTTCGACTTCACTTTTCCAAGTCCCTCGATTCCTTAAAACACCAAAAATCTATCTTTCTCACTGTGAAACATATTCAACGTGGAGCATCCACAACGCTGTAGCCCTCCAAGTGAAGAAATTCATCCTAATCTCAATCCTGAATGATCGCTCCTTAACCTTTGGTTCTGCCTTCATTCTTATGAAGCCAGGGGAAAACAAATTCTCTATATATAATCTGTCAAGCTTTTCAGAATCTTGTATGTTTCAATTACATCACCTCACAATTCTTCAAATCTCCGGAGAAAACTGACCCAATTGATCCAGCCTCTCAATCCAGAGACTAATTTAGCGAACCTCTACTATATTATACTTGCCTTGCAAGTGCTCTTGCTTATATAGAGGCCAAGCTGCATACAATATTCCAGGTGTGGCCTCAAAGTCCCGTACAATTGTAACATGATATTTTTCTCCTGTACTCCAATCTCCTAGTAACAAAGACCAATATCCATCTCTCATCCTGCTTTCTTGCTGTACCTGTACACAGTGTCCATTTTACAAGTTTTACCAAAGTTTTATACCTTTTAAAACATACTCTTCACCTATTTTTAAAAACAAAGTGAATAACCTCAATTACCGGTATTACATTCTATCCGCCATGTTGGGTAAGTGAGCAGCAACATGTCTGTATTTCTTTACATCTTCCTAACAACTTGCCTTTACTATAGCCAAACTGATATGTTATTTTCTAGCTTTTCATCTAAATCATTAGTATAGATTGTAAATAGTTGAGGGCCCAGTACTGACCATTGTGGAACTCAAGTACCGGAAATTACTGGATCATAAACGGATTCTATTCCCAAGTATGTTCATAAGTTGATTTGTACACAAGTCGAAACACAATATAGTTCAATATAAAATAGCCGTGCTTAAGTATGAGAAAACGTTCACGTCAGATCCTTAAAATTAATACTAATATGGGATCTCTTTCATAAGTACGAGCGTTCTTAAGTCAGATATTTGTCAATTGGGAACCACCTGTAATTAAAATCTCTTTACTCTTAATCTTTTATTCTTGTCTATTAACCTATCTGCTTTTTATGCTGATATATTACCCAACCTCACAAGCCCTCAGCCAGGCTATTAATCTTTCATGTGGCATCATATCAAATGCCATTTGGAAATGTAAGAATCTTACATCTACTTGTTCACTTTCATCTACCCTACTAGGTATATCTTAACAAAATATTAAAGTTGTTAAACAATTTCTCTTTTAAAAAAACCTGTTGACTTTGTTTGACGATACTAAGATTTCTTCTTAAGTGCATAAATAAGACTTCCCTATTAATATTCCAGCACATTCCCAATAACCAATGTCAGATCAAATGGGTTGTATTATGTCCCTGTTTTCTCTCTCCCTAATTTCCTGAATAGTGGTGTTACGTTTTCTAACTTCCAATCCACTGGGACTGCTGTAGAATCAAGGGAAGTTTGGAAAATGATTTCTGGTCTTTCCATTATCTCTTATATTCCTAAGATGCAGACCATTAAGTCCTGACGATTCATTAGATGTGGCCCTCTTAAGTTTCTCCAGTACTTTACTTCTGCAGATATCAATTTCCTCACTCTTCACAGCCTCCAGGTTACCCTCTAGTTCTGATTTGTAACTTGTATCTTTTACTGCGAAATGAGATAAATATTTGTTCAATGCGCTTGTTCTTTCCTCATCCCTCATGATGATTACTTTTATCTTTGCCTCCAAGGGACCAACATTTATTTGAGCTACTTTTTTTTTTTTAAGTATACTTCTAAAACTCAAAGAATTTTCTGAAGAAGGGTCTAGGCCCGAAACGTCAGCTTTCCTGCTTCTCTGATGCTGCTTGGCCTGCTGTGTTCATCCAGCTCTACACCCTGTTATCTCTTATTTTTAGATTCCTGACTACTTTACTCTCACCGCAATTTTATTCTCATTTTAAATCAACGTTTTTGCTGGCCCTTTGTTAGTTGTCAAAACACATCAGACCCTCAGACTTACTGCTATTCTTCATGTGATAAGCCTTCATATGGTATTCTTAACCTTTTTAGTAAGCTACAGATAGATCTATTTTACTGACCTTTTTTTTTTAAAATGGGACGTATTTTTGTGGAAATATTGAATTATTTCTATAACTGTCTCCCAATATTTATTTATCACCATAACCTTTTGCATCTTTATCCAATCAGTCTTAGCCAGCTCTCCCTTTGCACCTACATAAGTGACTTGGTTGAAGTTTAAGACCTCGTTTGTGATTGAAATATGCTACTTTTAAGCATGATTACACCCGCTTCTTGTCCATTCTACCTAACTTTTGAAAATGCTGAATGCCCTGCAATATTTATTTCCCCAACTTTGGTTACCTTGTAACCATATCTCTGTAATAATGATCAGATCCGATCCATTTATTCCCATGGGTTGGATTTTGTATCTTCCAGCTGGATGAAGGAAGCAGAAAGGAAAAAGGGAATGGTGTGCTCACTTCCGCCCCTTAAGTCTCAGTTTATCCAATGAGCATCGGATGGCGAGTTAGTGGCTGTCAGGCATGAAGGAAGCCAATTAGCAGCACAAAGGTGAGCCTCCAGGTTGAACTGGAACTGCAGGCAGGGATGCCATGCTGAGGGACAATATCGTGAACAGAAGTCAGTCACAGCTACACACAACTTTAAAGACTCCCTGCTCTTCAATTCACTCTTTTTTTGTATCAATTAAATGCTCACTTTTTCGTTTTAAAAATTTTTTTAAAAAAATCAGACACCACCACTTTCCCCATCAGAACATGCTGCTACATTCAACAATGGTTTCGGTAGAAGGTCTTTTCTCTTTGCCTTATGCCAAAACTGCCGATACAGGCAATGTCTGAAAAATACAGCAGGTGACAAAAATCACATCTGATTGGGTCCTTAACAAGCTTAAGAATTTCAGAACAGTGGGCGAGCTACCAATTTTCAATCAGGTAACTGGCTGATAACGTGGTATTGTTGACCCAGCATTATGACTCCCTAGTTTATGTTCACATGGCGAGAAGGCTGAGGTAGGTACTCAGCCTCATTTGAGCACAGAAAGTTTGGCCCTATTTGTACTCTAGTTCATCCAGCTTATTGAATAGACCTTGTGCTTTCAATAAAGGGCTTTTATATTTTTAAAAATAACTATTATTCTCTGGATGGATCTCACTTGTTATTAAACTGGAAAGTGTGCAAAAAGATTTACAAAGGTGTTACTGAGACCAGAAGGTTCGAGTTAAAAGGAGAGGCTGGATAGATTGAGGCTTTTTTTCCTTGGAACATAAGAGGCTGAGGGGTGACCTTATGGAGGTTTATAAAATCTTGAGGGGCATAGGTAAGGTGAATAGTCATGGTCTTTTCCCAAAGGTAGGGACGACCTAAACTAGGGGACATATGTTTACGGTGAGAAGGGAAAGATTTAAAAGGAACCTGAGGGGCAACATTTTCTACACAGGGTGGTGAGTATATGGAACAAGCTGCTAGAGGAAGTGGTAGGTGCAGGTACAATTACATCATTTAAAAGACATATACATGGATAGGAAAGGTTTAGAGGGATATGGGGCAAATGCAGGCAAATAGACTAGTTCAGTTTAGGAAACCTGGTCAGCATGAACGAGTTGGGCTGCAAGGTATGACTCACCAAGGCACTGTTACTGTCCCTTTGTCTCCCATTTCATCTGCCTATATCCACATTATTACACATTGTTCTATTGTCTCAATTTTTGTGATTTGAGTTTTTAAACTCTCCCTATACTCAAACCCCTTACCTTGCCCTTACTTTAAAGCTCCACGAAGGCCAGGGAAAGTCATCTGTGGTAAGGTGGAGCAGTGTTTAAGTCAACCAGTCCTTGAAGGCTGCAAAATTTCATTGCAGTAAATAGGAAGTTACAGCCTAGTTGCTATTCTATCAATAAGTATTAATTCCCAGCTATGAAGTTCAGGTGATCAATGTCAGAATTAGGACAGGATATGGTTCTTTCAATTACTTTAATCAATTATGTTTCAAATAGATGGTCTTTCCCTGGTAAGTTTTCTGCCCTTTTAGACTAAGATTTGTTACTTTTCTACAACTACAATTGCATCATATGCTTTGTTTACATGACACTTTCAAATGGACAGATGTGCCAGATGGAGTGCAGCACAAACAACCTGAACTCTCCAGCTATATTTGAAAAATAAAAATGGCAGCTCTAACAAAATTCAGTACTGCTCACAACTATGCAGGAGACTCAGAACTCCATACTAAGTCACTTTTTAGGTTTTGCAGTAGTCTGGAGTCATACAAATGTATTTTGACTGGGAGAATGAGGAGAGGTATCAAACTAAATAATCCAATTTTAAAGGGAGTGCAGTAACAGAAAGAATTGTGGCATATACAAATCTTTAAAGATGGGTGGAGAGTTAATTAAGCATAAGGGATCCTCAGCTTATTAGGAGACAGGAGATCACAAAAACAAGGAAGATGCACTTTTAGTTGGAGAAAAATTGCATAAATCTCATGAACCAGAAATATCAGCAAAAACAGATGTTAAGAAGGAACCTAACCTCTTAAATGCACTACACAAGTTGCTATTTTTCAATTGTCTTTTTCTCACATAGATGTGTTATATCTGAGGCAGTCAACACACTGTCCAGACTTCTAAAGTGACCACATCTATTTACGAGCTAATTGAAATACGAGTCATATTTTTTTCTACCAATGTTACATCTTTCATTCATCAGTCCGACCAAATAGATAAGCCATTTCCTTCTGCAATCCCTACCTACATCCATTGCCTTTACTGTTCTCAAATTTAGCAGCAAAGATACACTGTACAGGTATCATCAGATGCCCACATAGTGCTAATAAAATATGTTAATAACTTCAAAATGTCCCAGCATTTAGCAATAAAACCATTTTCCAGTGATTAAATCAAATGTAAGTTTGCAGATAACACAAAGATAGGCAGAGGGCAGGCAGTGCTGGAGAAGCGGTGAGACTGCAGAAGGATTTGGACCGCCTAGGAAGCGGCAAAGAGGTGGATGAAATATGATGTGGGAAAGTGAGAGGTTACACATGATGGTAGGAAGAATAGAGGCGTAGAAAATTTTATGAACAGAGAAAGGCTTTGGAAATCTAAAGCAAGAAAGGGAATCCTGAACTAAGACTCCAAAGTCCCTAAGGTTAAAATGCAGGTTTAGTTGGCAATTAAGAAGGCAAGCGCAATGTTAGCATTCATTTCAAGAGGGCAAGAATACCAGAAATGAACTGAAGCCATACAAGGCTCTGGTCAGATTGCATGTGGAATACTGAGAGCAATTTTGGGCACCATATCTAAGGAATGGATGTGCTGGAATTGGAGGGCGTACAAAGGAAGTTTACAAAAATGATCCCAGGGATGAAGGGCTTATCATATGAGGAGCAGTTGAGAACTACGAGTTTGTACTCGAAGTTTAGAATGATGAGGGGGATCTGATTGAAACTTAAGAATACCGAGGCCTGAATGAAGTGGACGTGGAAAAGACTTTTCCACCAGCAGGAGAGACCAGGACCCAAGTGCACAACCTGAGTGTGAAAGGATGACTCTTTAGAACGAAGATGAGAAGGAATTTCTTCAGCCAGGTGGTGGCTATTCTGTGGAACTCACTGCCAAAGAGGACTATGGAAACCAAATCAGTGAGCGTATTTATGATAGAGGTAGTTAGGCTCTTGATTGGTAAGGGGAGATGGCAGAGGAACCAGGTTGAAAAACATATCAGCTATGATCAAATGGCAGAGGAGACTCAATGGATCGAATGACCTAATTCTGCTCCCATATCTCGGTCTTAAACTGCCAAATTCAGTGCCTGATACATAGCTACTTTAGTCCAGTTGTTCAAGTGTTATTTGTTAAGATGTGGAACATGTTTGCTAGGTCAGCATTATTGCCTTTGAGAAAGTAGCGATGAACTGCCATCTTGAATCATTGCAGTCCATGTGGCATAGCTGCACACACAGTAATGTAGGAAGTGAAGTCCAGGATTTTGGCCCACAAACAGAGAAGGAAGAATGATATGTTTCCAAGTCAGGGTGGTGTGTGGTTTTGATAGGAGAGATTTTTGTACTCGATTTTGGGCTGTGGTCAGTAAAATGCAAGTGAAAAACTAATCAGGGAGTTGAGGGAATCACCATATATTCTAAGAACATAGCTCAAGTAGTCTATATTAGTTTTACTGCATTTGAGTGGCTTTATTCTATATTCACTAAGGTGCCTGGTTTTAACTTGTTTTGATTCAACCTTGTATTTATTGTGGAGAACAGGAGAACGGCAGAGAAACTGAACGGTTACCTTGCACTGGTCTTCAAAGAAGATCCAAAACATCTCCTGGAAATACAGGGGACGAAGGGGCTTATGAAACTAGGAACTAAAAGAAATGAATAGTAAAGAGATGGCACTCGAAATGTTAACTGAATTGAAGTTTGATTAATACACGTGACCAGATGAGCTTCATCTAAGAATGCTGAAGGTGGCGATTAAAAAGAAAGTAAATGCATTTGTGGTTACCTTTCAAAATTCAATAGATTCTGGAAAGGTTTCTGCTCACTGGAAAATCACATTATAAAGGATGTGATAAGTGAATACTTAGAAAAGAACGGCAAAATTGGGCAGAGTCAGCAGGAATCAATAAAAGAGAACTCATGTTTGACAGACTTAGACAAAAAGCAGAGAGTAAGAAATAACTGATCATTCTCAGACTTGTAGGTTGTAGAGTATCACAAAGATCATCATAAGGTAATTTGAAAAGATGCAAGGAAGAAAACTTGGATAGGGTAAATTCGTGGGCTAGATCATGCACTTGAAATACAATGTGAATAAGCATGAGAGTATTCACTTCATTAGACAAAACAGAAATTGACTATTTCTTAAATAACAAGCATTTAGGAAGTTGAAGCATCCAAAGGGATGTGGGTGCCCTTGATCATGAGTCACAAAGTTAGCATGCAGGTGCAGTAAGCAATCTAGAAGGACATATTGTACGTTGGTCTTCACAAAATTTAAGTACAAGATTATGTCTTGCTACAGTTGTACAGAGATTTGGTGATACCTCACCCGGAGTACTATGTATAACTTTGATTCCATTAATCTAATGAAGGATATATTTGCCCAAGGAATGCAAAAACTTTCACCAGATTGTGGGAATGAGAACAACTGTGAGGGAGTGAGAGTGACAGTGAAGTGAATCCAGTGTGGCAAGATTGTTTTATGAGGGGAAGTCTGGGCAGACTGGGTCTATATTCCCTAAAGTTTTGAAGAACAGGAGATGATCTCATTGAAACCTAAATATTCTTATAGGGATCAACAATGTAGATGTAGACATTTCATCTGGCTGGTGAATCTAAAACCAGGAACCCAATCTCAAGATAAGGTGTAGGCCATTTAAGACTGAGATGAAGATACATTTATTCACTCAAAGTGGTGAATCCTTGGAATTCTCTACCCCAGAAGTCTGTGGAATCTCTGCCATAGAGCAGGTTCAAGACTGAGACTGACATTTCTAGAAAACAATAACATCAGGAATAGGAAGAAAGTGGGGGAAGTGGCATTGAAGTAACATATATAGGAACAGATTCATGGCTGAATTAGACACATTTTTAAGGAAGCCCAGAGTAATGTGTAGGCAAGCGTGTCCAGTTGAGGGCACGGTCGGATCAGCTGGTTTTATGGAGTGGTGCAACAGGCTGGACGGCCTACTCCTGTTTTCATGTCCTTATTCACTGACAACTAGTGGCACTTAAGATTTCGCTGTCATCAATGCTACAATAGTTTGCTTGATTCGTTTGAATCTGAATTACTAGGAATAACTTATTTCCCCTATAGTGCAAACAAGTACCGATAACCATATATATTGAGGTTGTTTCTGTGAGTGAGATTCAAATTAAAATGAGTCTTCGCGGATAGCTTAGGGTTGCAATGCCTGGAACCCATTAATCATTTTACAACATCAAGTACAGTTCAGAGCTACGATCAGATAAACTTTTGCAGTCTACCGATAAGCGCAACAGCCAAATGTTTTCATGGGAAAACAACTGCGTGCAAATAGCACTGCGTGTCACTTTTCTAACAGCTGACTTCGTGTTAGTTTTCAGTCGCTCTCATCTTGTTTAGGGGCTGTTCCCGAAGCTCCTCCCGGTAGGTAATGCGGAGGCAAGATGTTTGCAATTAGATTTAGTTCCTCTTCTACCGCAAATCTCCCACATAACGGCTGACACATCTTTTGTGGTGCCTTACCTCTCGGGTGCACAGTTGCTGCCTGTTGCTGCGCATTAGCGGCTGGCAGCCTGACGCCGCTCGCCGAACCAGTTGCCACCTCCCGCTGCTGAGGCTGTTCACCCGGGGTTTGCGGCACTGTGGGAACGCCGAGGTAGGGCGGGTAAAAGGGGAAGAGATTGTAGAGGTTGTTAGCTCCGGGAGCGGGAGCAGCGGCCGCCTCCCCCTCGCTCTGCCTGGCCCCGCCGCTGGGGAACGGGTAATAAGGAGGGAGCGGGGCCATCAACATTACCCAGCTCTGCCATTGCACGTAGCTGTAATACTGCCACAGCCACTCCTGCACTTTCCTGCAATATTCCCCAGCGCCGACCGGAGTCCCGGGGGCTACCTGGCTTTTCCCAGCCGGGTTGTTGGTAAAGGAGCAGGATCCGCCCCTGTCCCTGTCTGGGCCGCTGCTCTCCGCCATTGTCACTGACGGGCCTTGGCGAACCTCTCGCTGCAACTACACCACCGTGGGAGCAAGGCGAGGGGTTGGACAGTCTGGATCCACACTGTTCCGTTTAAAATAAACACAGCAAAATCAGGCTGCTGCCATCTTGTTATACAGAAAATCACTAGGAACAATGCTAATCAGACAGCGTAGTATCTCCATATTTGAGGAAATCTGAAACACAATGGTACAAATGACAAGTTCACCCCTGCGAGCCCAGAATGGACGAGCTTGGCGGTGGATCACGTGGCAGGTAGGCGGAGCGCAAGCTTCTGCTGTCAGTCAGCTGCCCCCGGATGTGGGAGTGTGTGGAGAGTTGTTGGTGGGATCAGTCAAGTTGGGTATGTGTTTGGTTTTCTCTTCATATCCCGACTTCCCAAGAACTAAATTAACATTTCTTTGCATATATCTGGTCTCATATTTTATAGCGCAAATGAGATATTAAGAACGCTATTTCAGTAGCAAGAACGAGGTAGGTGCATGATGTGAAAAAAATTAGCTGACTGATTGAGAATGTGGTGGATCAACAGATTACTTTTAACACCAAGCTTACATAAAACAGTACCTGAAAGGGTTACTGAGATCAGGAGATAAGCTTCGTTCTTAAGGCCATGTGGTGGGAGCTAAAGCAGTACTTCAGTTTTGTGCTAAGTCTACATATGACCGAAAACTAATTGACAATAATGTGTACTTACTCTTAGGTCTCATCTGAGGTCATACAAAGAACTGTAGTGTAACTCAGATGTAACAAGTTGTTAAATACTATGTAGTAAAACTGTATTGTTTATCAAGATCGAGCTTCACTTCAGTATCCTTCCCCATCTGGTATCAATAATTGGACTGATACCAAGCAGTGAATCTCCCCAAGTCTTTTCAGATGGTTCCAGTGGACATGACCATAACAGGTACTGTATTGAAAAATATAACAGGATTATAAATATTTCACTTATGAGGTTTGACCATCTGAAGTGGGGGTTACTAGACATGCCAGCCAGGACAAAGCAGGCTGTGCCGTATGGAGGAAAGTACAGCAATGTAGGAAGAAAGCAATGACCTTGTTTTACGTTCTACCATCTCCTTTCCAATAACTTGCAATTGCCCCTGTACTCATCCTTCACCAAGGCTCATGCTCTATGAATTACTATTGCCTGCAACACCGTCCCTTACACTCTCTCACTCACCACAACCCTTTCAGCACTAATTGTGCATGCCCTCAGACACCTCTCCACTGCCACCAAAAGTAAATATTGTGTCACCCAGTTACATTGACTTCTCCTTTCCTCCAGATGCTGCCTGGCTTGCTGTGTTCTTACAGCCTACTGTTTGTCTACTTTGGATTCCAGCGCCTGTAGTTTATTTGCCTGTCACCTCTCAATACCTGACTCTCTCTGCTTTCCTCCCGGAATGAAAGCCCCAGAGGCCAGAAAGACTCAAGATGGGTGGTGGGCTATCCAACCTTCAACTCATCACCCTGACTCTAACTACCTTGAGTTGATATCAGAGTCTGCCTTTGACCTAATGGGATGGGGCCCCTAGAAGGAAGGCTATCCTTGACTGAAGCCTGCTGAAAACCATGACAGTCTATTTCTTTTGTCTGCGCTAAACAGCAAGGCAAGTCCGTAACAATATGAGCCTGGTATCTCTGGCTGAGCGAGTAAAGCTCAAAAAGGCAAGGTAATGCAAGCGAGGGATGCTGTGAGTAACGAGGTCGTGTCAAAGGGAGTATACCCTCTGACCGGGACTGAAAAACCTGGAGATGCAGCCTGATCGTTGAGTTGGGTGCATATCCTTGAATGCAAAGTTTCTTGCTGCAACATTACAATGATAGTTGCCAGTTCAGTCCAAGGTGCAGCATTGAAGTGCGTAGGCATGCTGTAACTGGATTGGACATGTGCTTTGAGGCTGGCACATATTGGATACCAATATCCATGGAAATGGGTGAATGTCGCCTGTGCTCATGGAGTGTGCCTGAGATATTGGTGCCCAGTGTCCAACGTGGAGATTGACCGGAGCAAGCGGTGAGACAAATTTCCTAGATACCGATAACAGTGTGGAGCTGAAGGAACACAGCAGGCCAGGCAGCACCAGAGGAGCAGGGAAGTTGACGTTCCAGCATCGGCAGTTCTTACTATCTCTTGGCTAGATACCTGTCTGGTTTCAGCCGAGTTTTTCTCTGATGTTTAGCTTGTTTGGTGAGTTGATAAGATAGGAAGCTGAATATTAATAAGGTGAGTTAAGTTGAGTTGTCAACAAGTCATTTAACAATTGTCCGTTCGTCACTGCCTAGCAAGGAACTCGGACGCTGCTTGCGAAAAACTTAAAAAAGATGCAGCAAGATGCTGGTAACATCAAAAGTGACCTTGGCGGACTTGTCTGATTCTGCCACAACTCTCACCATAGCTCATGTTACACTCCTTTAAGAGTTATTATTTCCTAGTTTTGAGGAAGTGTTCAGTGTCTAACTTGTATTCTCACACTACTTTTGTAACGATCTTTAATGTGACACAATTTTCTGTGCAAATAATTTTTATTGAGTTAGACTGTATCTCCACACTTAATGCCTTAAGCAAAGTCATAGAGGAAAAAAATCTGCTGTTGTTCTGGGTGAAATTCTGAAGGAAAATGTAAGATTTTTACAGGGCTGCAGTTACTCATCTTGTAACATTGCAATGTGATTGGAGTTGAGTTTGTTTTGTAACAGGTTTATGATTCATGGTTTTGTTTGTGACATTGGCTGCTGCTCTATCTGAAAGACTGTTGACCCTTTATTTCAACAATGCTTGCTTAAAAAAAAACAAATCTTTATGTTTACAACTGTTTCTTTTGCTAAATGTAATCCATTTACCTCAAACCATTCTGTGCAGGAGGAAAATGACCATTTTATTCCTGTCTATGGTGCAAGTCTACAGGCCATTAACATTACCCTTTATAATAATTAAATAACCTTAATAAATGAAAACATTTTAATCATTTAAAATATACACAATTAGTATTTACTTGATACCACAATACCCATGAACATTAACTTTTTTCAAAAAAGAATTCCAACTACCAATTGACAGCTGAAAGGATATAACAAGAAGACATCATATTTTAAGACTTTTAAAACTAAAAGCACTATTGACTAACTACTATTCTCGTAGGAAAATTGTTCTTTATGCTACATGTCAGAATTCCTGCTGTTTTTTTTAATTTGGAGCTGAGAACACTGAGCTGAGAGCTGAAGTTGACCTTTGGACTTTAAGCAGCAACTTGTCTTTTTCAAAAAAAAGAGAAAACAGCCAAATTGATATTTGCTTATGAGGCCAAACCTGAAAGATAATTGCTGGCTGATTTTTGTTCAAAGAACATTCTAGACACTTTATAGTCAAACAAATGGCTAATAACTGGGACCTCGTAGGGAGACAACCAGTCTAACAAAGATACCAAAACTTGAACTTTTTGTGAACTGTGTTTAAATTAGAAGGATTGTGGGTGTGAAAGCTACAAAACAGAGGTTTTATTGCTCCCTGGTTAACCTCTCATTATCAACTTATTGAAAGTTTGGAGAATAGAATCTCAGTTATAAGCATTAAGTGAATATTCCTTAGAGCCTATTGGAAAACAACTGCATGCATTGGTGTCTTCAGAAGCCAAGGAAGATACAATCCTGTGTGCCTATGAGATTATAAATTGTAGAACAGCTTAAGTGAACTCATCAGCTGCATCTCATTGATTTTGTCTTTTGATTTACCCCTTAACTGTATCTGCTTGTCTGTGTGTTTTTGTGAGTGGGGCTAGAATCAAAAATGATTGAGATTAAATCATAGACATTCATTAGATTATCTTGTTTAACTTTACTCTGCTGAAACTACTGTGTTATTAATAAAGCAGTAGTGAGACAAGAGAGAAGGTTGAGGCTGGTGCAGAAGTTAAAGAAAGCAAGTTGAGTAGATAAGGCAGGCAAAAGCACAGCAGGGAATGAGGGAAGACTGAATGAAACTGCATTTATTTCAGTGCAAGAGGCCTGACAGGTAAGGCAGATGAAGTCAGGGCATGGATGGGAACAAGGGACTGGATATCATAGCTATTACAGAAGCATGGCTGAGGGAGTGACAGGCATGGCATCTCAATGTTTCAAGGATACAGATGCTATAGGAAGGATGGAAGGGGAGGGAGTATTGTTTTTGAATAGGGAAAACATCACAGCAGTACCTTGGACAATCCCACAGGAATATTCTATGAAGCTATATATGTGGAAGTGAGAAATAAGGGAGTGATCACTTTGATGGGATGGTACTACAGGCACCACCCCCTCTCTGGTGGTCAGCAGGAAATTGAGGACAAAAATGCAGGGGTGATTGCAGATAGCTGTAAGAATAATAGGGTTGTAATTGTAGGGGATTTTAACTTCCCAAACATAGACTGGGACTGCTGTAGTGTTGGATGGGGAGGAATTTAAGTGTATTCAAGAAAACTTTCTGAATCAATAAGTAGATAGCCCTACTAGAGAAGGGGCAAAACCCAACCTCCTCTTGGGAAATAAGGCAGGGCAAGTGACTGAGGTGTTAGTGGGGGAGAACTTTAGGAATAGTGGCCATAATTCTATTAGTTTTTAAATAGTTATGGAAAAGGATAGGTCTGATCCACAAGTTAAATTTCTAAATTGGGGCAAGGACAATTTTGATGGTATGAGATGGGAACTTTCAGAAGGTGATTGAGGGAGGCTGTTCGCAGGCAAAGGGATGTTTTGAAAGCCTCCCACTTGCCAAAGTGAGATAATGAGAATTCAGCATGTTCTTGTCAGTGTGAAGGGCTGGAGGGAGTAGGGAACACTGGATGACTAGAGATATTGAGGCTCTGGTCAGGAAAAGGAAGGAGGTGTGTGTTCGATTATAGACAGCTGGGAACAAGTAAAGCCCTTGAGGAGGATAGGAGTTGTAGGAGTACGCTTAAGAGGGAAATCAGGAGGGCAAAAAGCAGATATGAGATAGTTTTGGCAGATAAGGTAAAGAAGAATCCAAAGAGATTCCACAAGCATATTAAGGGAAAAACAGTAAGTAGGGAGAGAATAGGACCTCTTAAAGAACAACAAGGCCATCCACGTGTGGAACCACAGGAGACGGGTGAGATCCTAAATGAATATTTTGTATCAGTACTTATTGTGGAGAAAGTCATGGAAGCTAAGGAACTCGGGGAAATAAACAGTGATGTCTTGACAAGAGTCCACATTACAGAAGAGGAAGTGCTGGAGGTCTTAAAAAGCATAAAGGTAGATAAGTCCCCAGCACCTGATCAAGTGTATCCCAAGACATTGTGGGAAGCTAGGAAAGAAATTGCGAGGCTATGCAGAGATATATTTGTATCATCAACTGCCACAGGCGAGGTGCTGGAAGACTGGAGGGTGGCTGATGTTGTCCCATTATTTAGGAAAGGCTGCAAGGAAAAGTCAGGAAACTACAAACTGGTGAGCCTGATGTCAGTGGTGGTTAAGTTGTTGGAGGGGATTCCAAGAGAGAGGATCGACATGCATATGGAAAGACAAGGACTGACGAGGACAACCAGCATAGCTTTGTGTGTGGGGAAATCATGTCTCACAAACTTGATTGAGTTTTTTTGAAGAGGTGACCAAGAAGATGAAAGCAGCATAGTAACATTGTCCACATGGACTTCAGCAAGGCCTTCAAGGTTCTGCATGGTAGACTGGTTAGTAAGGTTCGATTGCATGTGATCCAGGGAGAGGGAGCCAATTGGACACAAAATTGGCTTGGCAGTAGGTGATAGAGGGTTATTTATCAGACTGGAGGCCTGTGACCAGCAGTATGCCCCAAGGATTGGTGCTGGGTCCATTGTTGTTCATCATTTATATAAACAATTTGAATGAGAATACAGAAGGCATAGTTAATACGTTTCCAAATTTGGTGGTATAATGCACAGTGAAAAAGGTTATCTAAGAGATCAACAGTGTTTTGATCAACTGGGCTAATGGACAGATATGGATCCCTTGAGGTTTGTCCGGAGGGAGGAGGGTAACTTCTTCAGGTTAGGCATCCTTAGAAGAGGCTTCGCAGTGGGGTTAAAATTGAATCAGAGATAGTAGGAACTGCAGATGCTGGAGAATCTGAGACAGCAAGGTGCAGGGCTGGATGAACGCAGCAGGCCAAGCAGCATCATAGGAACAGAGAGGCTGACGTTTCGGGCCTAGACCCTTCATCAGAAAAGGGGGAGGGAGAGAGTGGGAGGCGGATAGAAGAGAGATAGAGGAGAGGATAAGGGAGAGGATAGGTATTCTCTCCTCTATCCCTCTTCTATCCGCCTCCCCCACTCTCCCTATTTATTTCAGAACCCCCTTCCCCTCCCCCTTTTCTGATGAAGGGTCTAGGCCCGAAACGTCAGCCTCTCTGTTCCTATGATGCTGCTTGGCCTGCTGCGTTCAGCCAGCCCTGCACCTTGTTGTCTCAGATTCTCCAGCATCTGCAGTTCCTACTATCTCTAATGGACAGATATGTTCGGTTGTGAGCAGTCGTCATGTGGAAGAAACCATGTTAAGCATCCTGACTAGAATTATGTGATTGGATGAGGCAGCACTTAGGAGGAGGAAGGATGTTATTAAACTGGAGAGGGGACAAAAAAGGATTTACAACGATGTTGTCGACACTGGATGGTTTGAGTTATAAGAACAGGCTGGATAAGCTGGGACTTCCTTCCCTGGAGCATAGGTGGCTGATGGGTGCCTTTATCATGGATTGGTGGGCACTTAGCAGTTGACAATCTCCAAGAGGTAAGGAGCCATCAAGCCTCTCCTTTTGGCCTTGGAGGCCTCCAAACTAATCTTCTGGATCAGATCCATTTCATGCAGCAGGATGACACAACCTGATGGGAAGTGTGCGCTGGTAAACCAGCCCCATTATTCCATAAGCCATCATAAATGTATTCTAAGTGTTCATCTAAAGACCATTCCAATTATATTTTATAAATGAATAAAAAATTCTACGAGCATTGTTTGATAAAATTTTACATATACTCAATTATATAAATTGTGAAAAATACAGATGAAAACATTTAAATCAAAGTTACACTTTCTCATTATACATTGCTACAAAAAAGTTTAAAGATAATTCATAGGTCCTTCATGTTTTGTATCTTTTCCTCCATCCTCCATTTTGAAGTATTAATGGCATTAGAGTCAGTTTAAATCAAGTCTACATCATCAGCACTCAGGAATGTATGCAGGGAAACATCCACTTTGCTCTGTGCAAAAAATTGTAAATTCAGACATCTTGCATCCTATTGTTAATCTCATATGGAATCTCCACCTAGCCAACATTTTACTGTTACAAGTTAGGCTAGAAGAATACACTGTTGGTTTAGTCCCATTACTCCATGAGTCACGACATAAACTAAAATTAGTCTTCCCAATTACTAAATATCAGTTAAACAGCTTATCTAAATCAGGTTTTAAATAAAGTGATCTATCAAGCTGATTTCTTTAGTAAATAAAATTATTGGTTTATTATTAAAACAAAATTTATCCAATGAAGATGCAATAACTGGCTAACATACATTGTTGGTAACAAGGAATTATAAATGTTTATCCCTGTAAATAAACCAAAACATGCACAGGTACGCACGCAGATGCGCGCACACACACACACCTGGGAAAATGAGAAGAATTCTCTGCAAATGTTCCCTTTAAAAATAAACATTTCTGACCATTAGGCTTTAGCTTGAAGACGTAAAGGATAAAGCACAATGTTCTGAAGTTTGTCATTTTAGTCTTCTGACAGGAGGTCAAGTCACTAATCATTATGATTGTCTCCAGAGTCCCAGCAGACACAGCTTGCTCAGGAAATACAACGTTGAAAAGTAAAAACTGAAAGAACTGCGGATGCTGTAAATCAGAAACAAAAACAGAAGTTGCTGGAAAAGCACTGCAGGTATGGCAGAATCTGTGAGCAGACATAAGAGTTAACATTTTGGGTCCAGTGACGACGACACAATGTTGATAAGTCCCTGTAATCACTCTTCTAGAAGAACAAAAATGTTTCACCCTAAACTCTCTAAGTGGGTTCTTTTCATAAATAGGAGGGATCAGCTGGGCAGCCCCTTCTCACGGGCTTTTTTATTATTCTTAATTCATGGTATGCCAATCCTCAATTGCCCTAGAAAAAGTGATGATGAGCTGCCACTATAAACTGCTGCATTACATGAGTGTAAGGACACTGTTGTTAGAAAGGGATTTTGACCCAGCAATAATAAAGAAATGACAATATGGTTTCAAGCCAGGATGGTATGTGGCTTGGAGGGAAATTTTTCAGGTGGTGGTGTTCCCATGCGTCTGTAGCCCTTATTTGACTAGTTGATAGAGGTTGTGGGATTGGAAGGTGCTATTGAAGGAGGCTTGGTGAGTTACTGTAGTCAATCTTTAGATGGTACACACTGACGCTACTGCAATGAAAGGAGTGAATGATAAATGTTGTAGTTGAGGTGCCAATGAACTATTTTGTTCTGAGTGCGTTAGTTTCTTGAATTTGTTGGAATTGTATCCATCCAGACAATTAGAGAGTGTTCCATCACACTCCTGACTTGTGCCTTGTAGATGGTGGACAGGCTTTGGGGAGACATGATGTTACTCGCTGCAAAATTCCTCGCCTCTGACCTGCTGTTGCAGTTATAGTATTTATATGGCTGGTCCAGTTCAGTTTCTGGTCAATGGTAAACTCTGGGATATTGATAGCAAGGACTCAAGCGATGGAAATATCACTGAGTATCAAGGGGCAATGAAGAAGTTTCTCCATTCCCACTGACTAATTTCTTTTAGGGGCTCCTTTGCCATTCTCTGTCATACACTGCCTTGGTGCCAAGGACAGTCATTCTCACCTCGCCTCTCAAGTTCCACTCTTTTGTGCGTTTGGATCAATGCCATAATTACATCAGGAAGTGAATGGCCTGTCAGAACCCAAACTGAGCATCAGTGAGCAGTTTATTCCTTTGCAAGTGGTGCTTGATAGCATCATCTATGACCCTTTTCATCACTTTATTGTTGGGTAAGTGTTAGTGTTGCAGCTATACAAGAGTTTTGCTAGGGGCAAATCCAGTTCTTGAGCACAAGTTATTGTCAAATCCAGCAGCCTTTGCAGTATCCAGTGCCTTTAGCTGTTTTTTGGTATCAAACGAAGTGAGTCAAATTTCTTGAAGACTGGTATCTGTGATGCTGGGACCTCGGGAAGAGGCCAAAATGGATCAGCATTTGGTATTTCTGGGTGAAGATGGTTGAAAATGCTTTAGCCTTGTTTTTTGCACTGACCTACTGGGCTCCCCCATCATTAAGGATGGGAATATTTGTGGAGCTTCCACCACTTGTTAGTTGCTTTATTATCCACCACCATTCACAATTCAATGTGGTGGGACTGCAGAGCTTAGGTCTGAATCATTAGTGTGGGTTCGTCTTACATGCTGCAAATCTGTTTGGCATGCTAGTCCGGTGTTATAGCTTCATCTAGTTGATACAGTCCTTTTGATCCCAAAATGATCAAATGCAATTAGCACTGTTTTTACGTTAGCAACTTATTTTCTTCGTAAATTCCTGTTTTACTAACTGGATGTCCTCCTACATTCCTTTTCTGAACTAAGGTTGATCTGCTGGCTTGATGGTACTGGGGAGCATGCTAGGTCATGACATCACAAATTATGGTTGAATATAATTCTGCTGCTGCTGATAGGCCACAGTGCCTCATGGATACTCGGTTTTGAATTGCTATATGTATTTGAAGTCTATTCCAATTGACGCTGTGATAGTGCTAGTTCTCCAAGTAATTCTAGATACCAAAGCAGTTTCCATCCAATCACAGCAGGGTCTACACCAGAACAAACAGTTAACACCAGTTGTGTGATTTCTAGGAAGCCTTGTTAACATGTGTCCACAATGTAAAGAAACCGCCCCCGCCCCCAACTCCAGGTATTTCCACAAAACTTGAAATAAAATATTATCACAATCCTTCAACTTAAGTCCTCCAAGAAATATTAAACATGAAGCATTTTCATAACATATCTTAAGTACCAGTAATACTGTTACCTTTTCACAACTACGTCCAAAGATGCCTGCAAGTCTAGACCATTTAAACCACCACAAGACTCCAATCATTATACGGTAAACAAGGCTCATATAATACTTACATCTGTTGCAAGCCATATAAGTACTATACCTGATGCCTTTGAAAGCAAAACAATTGTGCCATTGATGGTTCTCAGAACCCCTGATGAATTCAGTCAAGAGGGCAATTAAATACCAGCAATCACCATGGGATTCAAATGGTCATTGTCATATAATGAACTCTGCAATTGAGTTCACGGCACAGGTGCATGAACTGCAAAAACAGGTGGATTATTAGAAATGCTAATAATGTTATGCAACAGTGCAGCTACATTGTTTCCAGCAAACTTACTACCATGTTTCTATGTGACAGCAGTGCTTACCTTTTAAAAGTATTTGACTAGCTGGACACTGCTTTGTGAAATCCTGAAACAATGCACTTAACCACTCAGAATTTATTGGGGCTTTCTGGAAAAACTCAAACTATAATGTTAAGCTTCATAAACTGAGAATATGAATTTCATCCAATTCTGTTGAATGTTCCATCCTAATATGCTAACTTGTTTTTTTCTGTCCATAGACTGTGACCCACAATGTATTTTGCATCATCATCTTTTTTGCTTAAGATTCAAAATCTCAAAAGCAAATCTTGTACAGCCCAAAAACACAAGTGAGACAAGTTTGGTTAATTGGTAATACTTGCCATAACTTCCAAACTTGAAATAATAAAGGTCCACATTGATAATTAGACTTTGCAAGTTTTTTTATTTGCAGAACACCTTCCTTTTGACACATGACAGTATTCTTCAAATCATCTAGTGATATTACAAATTACAGTAACTAATTCCTCAAAAAAAGCTCATAACAGGAACAACTGCAATATTATGGTGCAACAAACTGTATCTATTTTCTACACTAAAATATTGTCAAGGATTAACTTTGAAACTTAGAACAGTAGAAGTCTGCATTTATCTTGCCAATACTGTGGGTGAGGACATCTTGGTACCTGCATAACATGAGGTTATAGAAGCCATTACATTGTAATGTCTCTGCCAGGACCTGACTACTGCATATGTATGACACTGATCAATATAGATGAGTGGATCTGAGCCTTTGATCTATTTCTGCCATTTACTTTGAAATGGCCTGGCCATTTAGGTAAAAGCCTGCAGGGGACAAATTAAAACCTACTTTTACAGAAGTGGCTTGCATCTAAGCTATTACCTACTATCACGTTATGTCAACATTTTATGAAAAGACAGGCATTACCTAACTTTATAAACTACATATTTAGACTTAACATTGGGCAACTTTAGTGTACAAAACAAAACTGAGGAAATCAGAAATGCATTAACAAAGATATGTAAAAATATTGGTTGTTAAAACTACAATTTGTAGTCCATGGCAACATCCCTGAAAGGGCAACATTCACCCTGACCAAGAAAATCTTGTTGGGCAATTTATGGGCAACACAAACAAAAGGTATGGAACGTTAACTGAAATAGTTTCACAGCAACTATTTGTGAAAGATTGTTGTCCTTGGGATAACCTTAAATGGAGATTATAAAAGAGAGGCTCAAATGACATTTTTTCCACATTAGAAGGAATTCTGGTGAGATGCACAATAACAAAATTGACTTTAACCAACAGGTGCAATGATTAATTTTGAATAACTTAAATCCTGGGATATCTAAACTGATTAAAGAACTGGGTGAGATTTTGTCATACAAAGCTCAAAAAGTACAAAGATGTTGATTACACTAAAAATATATACAAGCATCGTAACCCACAGTTGCTAAAAACAGAGAGCCAGTAAGACCATCAATCATTGCACCTCTACATGTAATGCAGCTACTGCAAGGTGTCTGACTACTGTGGTATTATATGCTATGGCTACACGAAGTGTAAAATTGCATCATGGTGAACTATAACTCTAGAATAAAACACATGAATTACAGAACAGCTTGTAACTTTGGCAGTTAACCAACATTCTCTGCTGCTTCAGTAAATAGCCTTGAACCAATCCATATAGTCTTGAACTGTTCTGGGACTGGATACTCCTTCTGCAAAAAGGAAACAAAATTCTGTTAGTAAATTCAATTTCGCACTTGAAATAATTCTGCCAGATAACATTTAAATGACAACAGATTACTAATAATTCTCAGAAGTAAATGGCAGGGGATATAATCATACAGCATAGAAGATGTCTATTTGGCCCCTTTTGCTTCTATGTAAGCTCTTTGAAAGACCTTTCCAGTTAATCCCACTCCCCTGCTCTTCACCTGAAAGCTTGCAAATGTCTCTTTCAAACATATATCCATTTTGTCCCAGCTTTTTGCCTTGGCAGGACTTGGCTGCAGTACATTAATTACTTAAATTTGTATTCTTATATTCTATGACGAGTCCATGGGGATCTTGTTGTGCAGTGGTAGTATCAAGATTCAGAATCGAGTCACACCTGTGGTGTGTCATAACATGTCCGAACAGGTTGATTAGAAATAATTTTATACACTTTGGTGCCTTGTAGGGGGGCATTTGGTACAGTGAGAGTCCCTTCCTCTGGATCATAAGGTTTGGCTTCAGGTCCCATCTGCCACAGCATGTATAAACAGATTGATTAAAAATAATTAAATCACACTGCAGAAATTGGTCTTGGGCCCTTTAATTTGCAATGGAAATACTAAAGTATTAAGTACTTTGCCAAAGCTTCAGGCTCACAAATTGCGAACATGTCTGGTCCTAAACTCCAAAAGTATGCTTCCTATCTTACTCTCAACTGTGCCAATAACCCTTTATTTCCTTCTCCTGAAAGTACAGCAACTACACAAAATGAAGTTCAAAATTAAGTGGAAACAGGGCTGAGATGCTTGGGTTTCGCCTGTCAGATTAGCAGGGTCAGTATTTGGACACTTGTTGCACAAGGTAAAGATTACTCTGAAATGATCTTATCAATGCTTAAAGCATTTCTTTCAAACTCCATTCTATGCTGTTTAGGTGACAGCACTATCTGTTAATTTTAAATAGAATGACATCCCCATTAAAATAGGAAAGAGGCGAACCATGCAAGAGCTCCTCAAGCATAACCAATGCTTATCCAAACCAAAGTAAACAAAATGGAGAAACTAAAGAAAAAAAAAGGTTCATTAGTCACTTTTCATTATCTAGAGGGAATGGAGAACTTACAGATTGTGCACACAATGTTATGTTCAGTCGGCCTGACTGATTGGACTATTGACCTCTTTTTAGTTTTGCATTTCTTTACTTTTCAGTGCCAATGTTCAGAACCGTGGCAATAGCAGAGTACTGACTATACTGTAATTTAGCACAAACTTTAAGCATCAGAAGCTTTCATTGGAACTTGTTTTAAGTCTGAAGTTTTTCTGTTTTCATTTCATGGTGAGTAACTGAGCTCCCCTAAACATAATTTCTTCTGAAAAACTCAACATAGTAATGAAGATCTATGAAAATATTTTTAAAATGGAGAAACTGACAAATTCCAGCCAGTAACTTTGAATTGTAACCACAAACTACTGAGATTTAGTTTACTGTTACATAATATTAGATGCCTAAAGCTATTTTGACAGAAAAATATAAAGTAAAACAATCAGTAGGTTTCTGGATGAAAAGCAGGTTGCATTTTGCACACTGAAGGGGTACATGTTACCAATTCATGCTGTGTCCATACAGCTTTGTGATCCAGGAATGTACATGAGAAATTTGAGATTGTAGGTCAATGTCAGTTTTATATTCAAGACTTTTTAATAGGCACAAAATCTGATGGGGTGAAACAAAATTCTGTACCCCAATTCTGTACATCCTTGACATGAACAAGTGATGACTTGTAAAATCTAAACCCTATTATCCTATATCTGTTAAAAATGGAATTATTGCCTTTAAAATAATCCCTTTGAAGATCTGAGATAAATTTGTTTAACAATAAATTTACATCCTTAAGTATTTTATCAAAAACATAAGTGGTGGTTGCTGTTTATCCGAACATCTTTCCTCGTAAATGTTAATCTTGGAAGGTCTGGGGCTGGATTATGAATAAACCACTGATGAATATTTTTACATTAAACTTCCAAATTTAAGCATCATTTAAAATAAATCTCAACAATTTCCCATTCAAATAAGTTATGTCTCATCTATTTCTTAACTCCTAATTCCGTATCTATAGTCTTATCTTTCCAAAATCTGCCAATCTCAATCTTGAGTTAGTATCCAGTTCCTTTTTAGAAACAGAATTCCAAATACCCTTATACTTTGGATAAGAATCATTTCCTACTTTCACTCCTGAGTGGTCTAGTTCTGATTGTAAACTGGATTTTGTGGCATTTGTTTGACTATAGTCTTTAAATATGGTAGGTGGGATACACTTCCAGGATTCCAATCCCCATTCCTAATGTTGGCAATTTTGACCAGCCTGGAATAAGGGTTTGGATAGTGAGCCCACAAGCTGCACTCCTGATCTGGTCAGCTCCAATGTGAGGGGTAGGCATCTCATTCCCTCCCTGCAATTTTGATAGAGTTGGGCCAGGTACTTTAATACATGTGATTGATGAACCCTAAGTGGATTCATTAAGTATACTCTGGATATGGGAACCTTTTGCAAAGCATGTTCAAAAGGTCTTAAATTATGCTCTCTCCATAGATCCCCTGCATCCTGTATGCTCATTTACCCAATACACTCGATAGCAACATAAGGTGGAATCTTTTGGGTTTTTGGCAAACCGCAAGTTGCTTTGGGTTTTGTGGAGTTATTCTCACCATGCGACCATGTGAGTTTTCTCGCCATATCTTAACCAAATGTATTGCGTTAATTGACATTTCAGGCCTTGTGACGAGAATCATATGCAATCTCAGTACCATCTTATGACGTGCCGCTCTTGGAGCGACTCTCTGTTCAGCAGAGATCCTCCCTAAAACCAACAACCCTCATCAATATGTAATTTTCCAAAACCTACTGCACTTCGCTGACCTGCTCAGCTCTGAAAGGAGTCAGGAGAGATGTTGGAGAAGGCGAAGTTGGCATCGCGCTTCTCTAAGAGGAACCTGTAGGTTCTTGTGCACAGATGATGGAGAGGAGAGGAATCCTTTTCCCAGAAGTCTGGCAGAGAAGGCCAAATCACCGTACCATACTAGCCTAGTCAGAGTCATCTCCAGGGTGAGAAGGACTGTGCAGGAAGAAAGTGAATGACCTTCTGTGCTCTGTCAGAGAATACGCAATACTCTGCACTTTGCTGCCTCACACTTAAAAATCAATTGCACCCACCCCCCACCACTTATATTCTGACATCCCTTCTGCTGCATGAAACATTTGCTCTCATTATCTCCCACACCCATACACCAATGTTGCTCCCTTATTTCTTCAAAACACCTCAGCACCTCTACCCCCAATAAAACCAGCCTTAATAGCCGTGCTACCCACTTGCATCTTATTCTTTTGCCCTTTATGTCATTAAAGGAGAAGACATCTTATAACAGATCGGAACAACGCCTACAGAGTGGGGGTTGCCAGACATCCATGTCCTCACCCACCCTACCAGGAAAGGATGACAGGGACCAGGAAAAGACAGGGACTGCTCCTGCAGAGGTGCAGGTACACCACTGTCCCAACACCCAAGTAAATATCACTTTGTCGTCTCACTGTAAAGGTCACATTTACAAGGAGTCAAGCATTACTACTAGCCAGTGACTGCAACATTTCCTGTCTCTTGTGTTTTACAAGTGCACGCATTGTCCCAAAGACCAGCCTGTCACATAGAGAAAGGTTCCTGGATCTACCCAGATGAGATGATAGAGTCATACAGCACAGAAACTGACCCTTTGGCTCAACTCAACCATGCCAACCAGGTTTCCTAAACTAATCTAGTCCCATTTGCCTGCATTTGGCCGACATCCCTCGAAACCTTTCCTATACATGTACCTGTCCAAACGTCTTTTAAATGTTGTAATTTGCTGAGGGAATTGGAAGGATCATCATCAAGACTACTTCCTGGATCCACAAGCAGCATGGACAATGACATTTCAGTGGGCTTCATCAGCGTGCACACCAACAGCTCCACAGATGAGTGAGGAAGGAACTCCCAAGCCATTGGCAATCAGAACACTGCCGGAGACCAGATACATGCTTAGCCCTTAGCAAGAGATGGCGTGGTCTTGGTGATGAGGGACTTCATCCAGAAGCTTAGGGAAAAGCAGCAGTGGCTGGCAGGCATACAGGAGGCACTGGCCCTCATAATGGAGAAGCAGTAGCGATGCAGTAGTCTGTCGATGCACTGCCTGTCATTGCTCAGATGCTGCACCAGTGTAGCCAGCCCAATTTCCGACTGTCCACGTCCATAGACAGGTTAGCAGCTGTCATCAAGACACAGGCCCAGCACCCTCTGGGGCTACTGGTGAGTAGCCAACACCTGATTTCCATCAACCCAGGACTAAAGGCAGAACAAAAGTGGGCTTAGGAGTCTAGAGCCTCATCCAGGTGCCCCATCCTCACACAGAGACAGGATGGAGCCAGGTGGCCCCCAGGTGGAGTCACACAAAAGCCCTTCAACAGTTTCCATTGAGGAGACTGCAGAATTAGCTGGGCTCTCAAACTTCATGTGCCTGTCCTCCTCCGACTGTTGAAGTTCCAGCTGAGATGAGTTAACTTGCCTCTGGCATATTTGGCCTTACCAGACCAAAACGCTCTCCCACCCCACCCACGCACCCCCCCCCCACCGCCCCGAGGATCACCCAATAATGCCTCCAGGGTCAACAGGGTCCACTATGGATTGTGCCCTGCTCTGCAATTTGTCCATGGGTAAGATGGAGGTCGTTTGGAAGACGCAATGAGTTGAATGCACCAAGAACCTGGTCTGGGTTCCATGTTTAGTTTTCCTGACAGTAAGTTTGTACGGCAAGTTTGGTAAGATTGGGTCCATGGTCAGTTGGGCTGTTAACAAGGCATTTAACATGCAATGATAGCGTCAATTAGGAACTTGACGCTGACTAGTGAGAATCTCATCACACCACTTGAGAAAAGGGTACCAGATGTGGCGAGATGATTCAACATCGAGATCGGACCTTGCCAGAAATCTTGCCTAATTCTATCAGGCATCTTGCATAACCCACGCCTTTCAGAGCCTGGTAAGCTATGTTAGAAAAATAGCAAGTCATGAAAGACAATTCAAAAAAAGGACTCATTCAAAAAAAGGACTCATTCAAAAATAAATTGAGACAAGTTTTTCTTGAAACCCAGAGAAGTGTCAATCACTCGGAGACATTAAAGTATCAATAACAAAAGCTTTACCTCACTTCACATCTCTCAGCTTCAACCAAACAAATAAATAGATATTGAAGGAAACAGTTCAGAGAAAGAATAAATAATTATAACTTCATAAAAACAGCAATCAAATGCTCCACTTGCACCTTTGAGAACGGCTCCTCCAAGAAAATTCATTTGTCAATCTTTGGGCTCAAACAAACATTCACAATAAGGCCATCTGTGAACTATACTAACAGGCACAGGTAGTCAGCTGTTTCTCAAGATGACTGCCTCACCAACTGCTGGTTGAATACTAGTGGTGCCAGGATGAGGTCCTTAAATGGTCATCAGTTGGTGTGAATGCAGGACGATTGATGGGAAGGCCATCCCCGTCCCTAACTTGACCAAGGCCTATTCTCCTGCCTGATTAAATGGCTCCACCTCTAAACTTGCCTTGGGAGTGGACGTTAAATTTCACTCCAGTGCATTAAGGGTTTGTCCAGGGATTTCCTACAGAACCCAGTTGATAGATACATGGGTAAGCAGGCCTCGCCTTACGTTTTAAGTTCTACATTGGATAATTACATTTTTCTCTAAAATGATTAATTAAAAATACTGTTCTTTTTGTTTTTAGATCAAAATCAAAATGCCTCAAATTAAATCAACTAACAGTTTCTGTGTCACTGTAAGTTGGGAATCTCATTTACTGAAATATCCTGATTATGTATCTGAATGGCCAGAATATGCCTTACTGAGGGAACAGCTGTAAAGATAACTACATTATGTACAAGAACTTACAATTGATTAAGGGCTGCATGGACCTCAAAATGGATAAATAGAACTTTATTATCAGTTTTCATCAAGTGAACTTGTTTGTTTTAATGCAGGCAGTGTATACTCTGACACCCTAAATGAGCATGTGTAACAAATTTGACCAATAAACACAGTCTTTTGGGAAAAGGAACAAACATTTAATTCAGTACTTTATGTACAGAACTTTGCATCTTGGGAACTCAGCGACATGCTTTTAATGACACCCTGTAACCAGGAGGACAGTAGCCAAAAAAATACCCTCAAAGAGTTTAATCTGGAACCCTTTGTAATGTCAGAACCTGAAAATAAAGATATCAAGAAACACAAAACATTAAATGTTTATAACTTACATAATCATCATCCTGAGGAATTAGAACATTCATTTCAGAAGACTTGGCACTGATAATCTCACATCCTAAAGACTCTTCACTGAGGTATATGTGACATCCCTCGGTCTTATTTATAGATACAGTAGGTACTTTGCCCATGACCTGAAAAGCGGTACATAAAATAGTTTATAATCCAGCTGTAAGTTAGCAGCTTTAAAAATCACTAGCTGTTAAAAAGGGTGGCAGAAGATGTAATTGGTTGAATGAAAAGAAACAAAGGTTAATGGCTAATGGAAGTTTTTCAACATGGATGAAGGTTTGCAGCAGAGTTCCCTTGGGTTCAGTGCTTCCATTTCCTGCTGTATATTAATGACCTAGACTTTGACGTACATGGCACAATCAAAGTTTGCAGATGTTAAGGAACTGGGAAGTATTGTGAACTGTGGTGAGGACATTGCAAAATTTCAACAAGTGCCAGATGAAGTCCAATGCAGAGAAATATATTGTGATTCATTTGCTAGGAAGAACACAGGAAGACAATATAAAATAAAAAGCACAATTCTAAAAGGAATGCAGGAGCAAATAGACCTGGGTATATATCTGCATAAGTCGTTGAAAGTGGTATGACAGGTTGAGAGAAGGTATATTGAACTTGTACAATATACTGGATTAGGTATAGTTGGAGTACTGCGTCCACTTTTAGGTGCCACACTTTAAGATGCATGTTTAGACATTGGAGAGGGTGCATTCATAAAGTAAAGATAGAATGGAGAAACTAGGACTCTTTGCCTTGAAGAGAAGAAAGCTGAGAAGAGTTTTGAGATATTCAAATTCATTATGAGTATGGATAAGAGTACGTTAAGGGAAACTGTTTTCATGAAAGAATTATGAACAAGATGAAAGTAAAACTAAAATTAGTAAATTAGTAAAACTAGTGAATGGTTAGGGCCTGAAATTCATTTTCTGTCAGTGTAGTGGAGCTAAGATCAATAGATTCATTCAAAAGGGATTTTCACTGTTACCTGAAAAGGATGATTGTACTGTGTTTTGCAGAGAAGGCAAGCGAATGGCATTAAGCAAATTGCTCATTTGAAGCATCAGTGTGGACACGGTGGGCTGATTGGCCTCCTGTGTGTAACAATTCTATGATTCTGTGCGTAGCAACAAATTCAATATTTTTCAAATAAAGAAAATTATGTATTTAGTAGTGATTACAGGTCCATTTGCTCCTGTTAAACTTTGGGGTGTAGTTGAGTGAGATATTGTAGCAAGGTGAATGAACTTGATTCTGGGGACTGGAAAACTTCTTTCAGAATTACAAACTACAAAGAGACATGTATTCAATTCAGGCCACAGTTTACTCTCTAGCGCTCACTTTTGTTCACATCAAATGGATTTGGGTATGAATGGTAACATGTATGATTTTGCCATGTCCAGAGAAGATGTGATTTGGATCATGATCAATCACCCAACTTTGCACGCTCAAATTTCTGACTGGCACTTCTGTTGGGCAATGCTCCCTGACAGCAGAGCACACACGTAATATTATCCCTTTAGAGCCTGCTTGCTGTTAGCTCAGTGAGTTGTGTTCTGGATATTGACAGCATGCGGTCAAGGCACATCTTATATTAAACATATCAAAATTAACTACTGGTTTTTTTATTTATATAAATTCACTATGTGGGATGTATGGTACAATTAAAACACTCACATCAACGTTACAATAGAAATGGTATGCACAATGCCTGTTGTGTGAATTTCCAATATTAAGGGAACATGCCTGTCACAGATTTCTCCTGCCTATTACATAAAGTAGTTGCTATGCAAGGGTAAATAGACTGTTTTATCTTAATGTTTTATTTTTAATATATTCACTTAGTCATTTTGGATCTTCTCCAATTCTTTTTAAAAAATCTACTAAGTAATTCCTTAGAACATCTTCTTCAAACGGTTACAGTTGGAGGGGGGGAGAAATGTGCAAAAGACCACAAGACATAGAAGCAGAACATTTGGCCCATTAAGTCTGCTCCATCATTCAATGAGATCATGGCTGATCCGAGAATCCTAAACTGCATTTTCCTGCCTTTCCTTCATAATTCTTGACTCCCTTACTGATTGAAAATCTGTGAATCTCAACCTTGCAAATATTTAATGACCCATTCTACAGCCCTCTGTGGCAAAGAATTCACAGTAACTACCCTCAGAGATGAAATTGCTCGCCGTCTCTGTCTTAAATGGGCAATCCCTTACTCTGAGATTATGCCCTTTGGTCCTAGATTCTCCCACAAGAGGAAAGGACTTGTCAAACTTTACAAGAATCTTAAAATGATTCAATAAGATTGCATTTTATTCTTCTAAACTCCAATCAGTATAGACCCAACCTCTCCTCATAAGAAAATCCCTTAATGACTGGGGTACACACGGTAAATCTTCATTGACTGTCTCTAATGCGAGTTTATCTTTCCTTAGAGAAGAGTACCAAAACTGTTCACAGTATTCTAGGCATGGTCTAACTAGTACCTTAGTATAGTGTTAGCAAGACTTCTCTATTTTTATGTTCCAATCCCTTTGAAATAAATGCCACCAGTCCATTCACCTTCCTTATTACTTGCTGACAACTATGCTAGCTATTTGCTTTATGCATGAGGCCACCCCCCACCCCAACATCGCTCTGTGCTGTAGCCTCCTGCAGTCTTTTTCCATTAAAATAATATTCAGCTCCTTTATCCTTCCTGCCAAAGTGCACAATCTCACATTTTCCCATACTATATTCCATTTGCCAAATTTTTGACAACTCAACTTAACCTGTTCCCTCTGCAGACCCTGTGTGCCGTCTTTACCACTTGCCTTCCCACCTATTTTTGTATTATGTGCAAACTTGGCAACAGTACATTCACTTCGAAGACATTAAGATACATGGTAAATAAATGAGGCCCTAGCATAAGTTCCTGTTGCCCTCCACTGGTTAAAGGTTTCTGTCCTGAAAATGCCCTCCTCATCTTAATTCTCTGTCTTTGATTAGTTAACCAATCCTCTATCTATTCTAATAAACTACCCCCAATGTTATGAGCTATGTTTTTTATCACACAGCCTTATGTGGGATACCTAATTGAAGACGTTTTGGAAATCCAAACATATCAGAATCACAGAATCCCCTACAGTGTGGAAGAAGGCCATTCACCCCATCAAGTCCACACCGACCTTCCAAAGAGCATCCCACCCAGATCCAACACCCTATCATATCCTGTAACCCCAATTTACCATGGCTAATCCACGTAACCTACACATCCCTGGACACTATGGCCAATCCACCTCACCTGCACATTATTGGACTGTGGCAGGAAACCGGAGCACCCAGAGGAAATCCACACAGACACAGGGAGAATGTGTAAACTCCACACAGACAGTCACCCAAGGGTGGAATCAAACCCAGTGCGGAGAAGCAGCAGTGCTAAGCACTTAGCCACTGTGCTGCACCACTGCTCAGCCACCATGCCATCTCATCTACTGGTTCCACTTTATCTATCCTACTTCGTACCTCCTCAAAAGAATTCTAATAACTTTTTCAGGCATGATTTCCCCTTCATGAAGTCATGTTGACTCTGCTTCTTTATGTATTTCTAAATGCTCTGCTATTACATCCTTTAAAATAAACTCTAATGTTTCCTAATTACAGATGCTAAGGTAACTGACGCATACTTATCTGTTTGTCCACTCTTTCAACCCTTTTGAATCAGGATGTTACATTGTCAGTTTTCCAATCCTCTGGGATTTCTCCAGAATCACAGAAGTGATACCTCAGTGCAGGAGGAGGCCATTTGGCCTATTATTGCTGCACCAGCTTGTTAAATAAATGTCATTACCAAGTGCCAAACTTCTGCTTTTTCCTCATACTTTTGCACATTGGATAATTATTTAAATTAAAAAAATGCCCTCTTAAAGGCCTCAATTGAACCTGTCTTCAGCACACTTCCAGGCCAGTACATTCCATACCGTGACCACTCACTGAGTGGGCAAGTTCTTCCTCACTTCACCCTTCTTCTTTTGCAGATCTCTTTAAATCTATGCCGTCTTGTTCTCACCCCTTGTTTATTTCTAAACTCCACCCAAATGGCCTCATTTGAAGATCCTTCTAGGATGTCCTTTCTCATTTCTGCAGTGATGGTTTCCTTTATCAATAATGCAATGCCCCCACATCTCTTACTTCCCACCCATTGCGCCTGAAACTTTTATACCCTGGAATGTTGAGTTGCCAGTCCTGTCCTTCATTCAACAATATCAGTTCTAGATTTGTTTGTTCTACTTTTCCCATTTGTGGGAATATACCTTAGCTGTACCCAAACCATCTTTTAAGGTAGCCCATTGTTCAGTTAATGTTTTTTCCCTACAACCTTTCATTCCAGTCAATCCTGCCCAGCTCTGTTCTTGACACACTGAAGTCCACGCTGTATCAGTTCATTTTTTTCACTCTAGATTGTCGCATGTCATTTCTCCACCATCAGCCTGAACTTTATGATATGATCATTGTCTCCTAAGCGTTCCCTGACTGACACGTGACTTACTTGGCCCACTTCATTTCTAAGAGCCAGGTCCAACAGTGCATCGTTTCTTGTTGGATTAGAAACATACTGTTGTAGGAAGCTCCACTGTATGCAGTCCTGGAACACTTGACCCTTGCTGCCCCACACACTACAAGTATCCCAGTCTCCCATAACAACTACCCTATAATGTTGGCATCTCTGTAATATCCCTGCAGATTTGTTCCTCTAGAATCTAAGGAATGTAAATGCATCCACTATCTCTGTATCCAGCCTTTTAATATACTGGGATGCAACCCAGTTTCCTTAATACTTTTTCTTGAGTGATGGTTATTGTGTTTATTTCCTGGCCCCACTTTTGTCTTGATTATTTAGTATTTTTGGAAAGCTATTAGGGACTTCTGTCATGAAACATGAAGAAAAATATTCAACTCCTCTGCCATTTCCTGGTTACTTATTATTTCTCCAGCCTAATTCTCTAACAAGCTATGTTCAGTTTGGTCTCTCTTTCTTTTTATATAGTTAAAGAATCTTGTACTATTCTTTTTAAATATTACTTGCTAGTTTAGCATCAAAATATAATTTTTCCAACTTCATTATATTTTGATCATCTTTTGTTGGCTTTTAAAACTTTGACAATCCTCTGGCTTACCACTAATCTTTGGCACATTTTATGTTCTTTCTTTCAATGTGATAATTGTTTACTTCTTCCACTAGTCTCAATATATATCATCTATTTTACAATTATTGAAAAAGTTATATCCTTGAGCCATGTATAGGAGGCTATTGCTTAGGTTATATTTCAGCTGATTCCTCCTGTCACCAATGACAAAACCAGAAACTGAATGCAAGACGATTTACTTTATGAAGGAGAAAACATCTGGCTCAATATAACTGGCAGACTTACATCATCATTAAAATGGGAAAGCAGCCACAAACGCCTAAACATTTGAAATAATTTATCAGCAATAAGCTTCAAAAAGTGGGCCACAATTGCAAATTTATGGTAAATAATTTTGAGAAGCAGGTCACGATCACAATGTCAATCCATTAACAGATTTGAACTGTGATTACAAGTAAAAGATGAAGGAATCTTTATTGATCCCAACAGATTGGATTAACCAGGGAGAAATAACCGCAGTATTGCAGCTCACTAATCATGATAAACCATTATGTTTCATTCCAATAATGGACAAATTGAATGCACCAACTCAAACCTGTAACTAATATTAACATGAATCTCATTTACTTTGCTGCAAATGATTACAAAATCAAACAAATTTGTATAAATTCTGTAATTTAGATAATTTAGCACTCTCAAACACTGGAAATTGCTGATGTTTTTGAAAATTATTTGTTACCTGAACTTGCACATCTCTGGAATTGATTATTTCAACTATTCCCACCACATTGTCAAACACAAGGCCAAGCTTTTTACAAGAATCTGAAATGTAAAATAATATATATATAAATATTCAGAAACAAGCTATGGGTGTGTAAATAAAAAGCAATGGAACTTCATCATCATAAAAATGGAATAAAGCTTAAACATTTGAAACAACTTATCAGAACTCAGTTTTAAAGAGTGGGCCACGATTAAAAACTTGAAACTATTTTCAAAAAACAATATTGATCGGCAACTTATTTTGAGAAGCAGGTTACTACTGCAATCCTGATTTATAAAACAGCATGACAGCTATTGTGTAATTTGAATCATTTCCATCAGCTACTTAACACTTTGGTAGTGACCTATGTACTTACCAATTGTAATGGAATTGACTTTGCCTTGGATTTTCAGTGTAGAGTTGCTGCATTTATAGACATAAACAACATGCTTCAGTTCAGTCTCAGAAATGACAATATTGTCATTATTTTCCTGGTATTCCTGGGATAAAAGTAATAGAACAATTAGCTGGAAATTAAATATAAAAAAATTCCACAGATATAGAGGGGTGAAAATTGGTTATGACTTATTTTTTGGTTCACAACTAATGGTACAGCCACAGCACAAACTGTCCCAAACTAGTTTGCATTCTATTTGTTGTACTTCACAGAAAAGTTCAGCATTCTACTAAGCAGAACATAGTGCTACTTATCCTGCTGGTAGCTGCCTAAAATTTCCCAGAATGGGGATGTTCAAGCAGCAGTGGAAGGGATAAGGGAGACTGTGGGCTCAGCAGTGTCTAAGGGAGACGCTCTTCCACAGCCGGTTCCAGAGAACATTAACATTTTGAATATTTTAGTCTGAAACTAATGTTTGTTTTTTGGGGTAGGTCACTGGGGACGGCTATACCAACTTCTCAAGATTTCCAAGCAAAGAAGGCTGGGCTCCTGTGCTGATCGATCAAATCAATTTCTGCAAAACAGCCAGAGTTACTGGCACCCCACTTACAAATATAAACAGAATAACACCTGTTTTATGTGGCCATATTGAAAACTGTCTTTACCTATGAAGAAGTTCCCACTGTGCAATTGCAGATTTAATGTGGTTTGATAATACTTAGAATTTTAGGCATGTTTGCTGCCTAGGAATTGGACATGTTGTGAACCAGTTCTACTTAACAGAGTCTAGCTCATTCTATGTTCAAAATAACCAGCCCACACATTATTTCACCAAAGTGGTAGCGGGGGGGGGGAGGAACAAAGTCTTGTCGTTCTGTTCACAGCCAAACCAGTCTTTCCTGGGACCTCAAAAGTGTAGAGCATTTTACACTTCTCAATCCTCCATCATCTTGTAATCTACTGCCTTTCAAAACTCAAATCTGGAATTTGTTGGGATGAATTTGGTTATAAACACTCTTTCTTAGATACCTTAAATAATCAGTAAAGAATGCTGTGCATAAAAGCAAAATGTTTGAGTATGATGTTGAATTTAACAAATTATAGTTTTCTTCTGTAAGTCAATATGGGTTTTGACCCAAACTTTTAATTCCTTCCTGACCATGGGGTGGTGCCAGAGGACTGGGATGACAGTTAATTAATCTCCATTTGATCAGGGACAGTCAGCATGGCTTTGCCTAACAAACATGATGCCTAACAAACTTGATAGAATTTTTTTGAGGAGATGATCAAGTACGTAGATGAGGGTAGTTCAATTGATGTGGTTTCTATGGATTTCAGCAAACCCTTTGACAAGATCCCACGGGAGACTGATAAAGAAGGTAAAAGGACATTGGATCCAGAGTAACTTGGCAAGATGGATCCAAAATGAGCTTAGTGGTAACAGAGGTGGTGATAGAAGGCTGTTTGTGTGACTTTTTAAAGTTCATTTGTGGGATGTGGGTGTCGCTGGCTGGCCAACATTGATTGCTCAAAGTTGCCCTTGAAAAGATGGTGGTGAGCTGCCTCCTTCAATTGCTGCAGTCCACCTGCTGTAGGTTGGCCCACAATGCCAGTCGGGGGAGGGAATTCCAGGATTTTTGACCCGGTGACAGTGAAGAAACAGTTACATATTTCCAGGTCAGGATGGTCAGTGGCTAGGAGAGGAACTTGAAGGTGGTGTTGTTCTCCTGTATCTGCTGCCTTTCTCTAGATGAAAATGGTTATGGGTTTGGAAGGTGCTGTCTGAGGATCTTTGGTGAATTTCTGCAGTGCATCTTGTAGATACTACACTGAGTGTCGGTGGTGAAGGGAATGGATACTGGTGGATGTAGTGCCAATCAAGTGGGCTGCTTTGTCCTGGGTGGTGTCAAACTTCTTGCACGTTGTTGGAGCTGCACTCATCTAGGCTGGAGGCCAATGTCCAGTGGCACGCCACAGAGATCAATGCTGGGTCCCTTATTGTTACTAATATACATATATAAACGATATAGATGAGAATGTTGATGGGGAGGGAATGAGAAGTAAGTTTGTAATGACACGAAGACTGGGTAGTTAGAAGTGAGGAAAGAGGTCTTTATTTTTCTACTTTATGCTAAGAAGGACTTTAATGTTGAATTTTTGACTTTATTTCCTTATTTTTCTACCTTGTATGTAAGATTTTGTACCTAGCTACCTTGGTACCTAAGACCGTAGAATTATACAGTGTGGAAGCAAGCCATTCAGCCCATCGAGTCTGCACCAACTCTCTAAAGAGCAACACAATCAGACCCACCCCACGACCCAATCCCTGTAACACTGCATCTCTCAGGCTAATCCACCTAACCTACACATCTCCTGACACTATGGGCAATTTAACAAAGCCAATCCACCTAACCTGCACATCTTTGGACAAAGATGGCACTGGGAATGGTGACCTTGTACACTTTTCACTGCACTCCGGTATCCCTGTACTTGAGTACATGTGACAATAAAATCTAAATTCTAATTCTAAAAATTCTTTCCGGTTCTCAGTTGCAGGAAGATATAGTCAGGTTAGTCAGATGGGCTGATGAGTGACAGATAAAATTTTAGATAAATCTGAGGTGCTGCATTTTGGAAAGACAAATCGGGGCAGGACTTATACACTTAATGATAAGATCCTGTGGAGTGTTGCTGAACAAAGGGACCTTGGAGTGAGGATCATAATTCCTTGAAAGTAGCGTCGCAGGTAGACAGGATAGTGAAGAAGGCGTTTGGTGTGCTTGCTTTTATTGGTCAGCACATTGAGTATAGGAGTTGGGAGGTCTTGTTGCGGCTGTGCTGGACATTGGTTAGGCCAGTTTTGGAATGCTGTATTCAATTCTGGTCTCCCTGCTATAGGAAGGATGTTGTGAAACTTGAAAAGGTTCAGAAAAGATTTACAAGGATGTTGCCAGGGTTGGAGGGTTTGAGCTATAGAAAGAGGCTGAATAGGCTGGGGCTATTTTCCCTGGAGCGTCGGAGGCTGAGGGGTGACCTAATAGAAGTTTATAAAATCATGAGGGTCTTGGATAGGATGAATAGCCAATATCTTTTCCCCAGGGTAGTGGAGTTCGAAACTAAAGGGCATAGGTTTAAGGTGAGAGGGGAAAGATTTAAAAAGGACCCAAGGGGCAACTTGTTCACACAGAGGGTGGTACATGTATGGAATAAACTGCCAGAGGAAGTGGTGAAGGCTTGTACCATTACAACTTCTGAAAGGCATTTGCATAGATACATGAATAAGAAAGGTTTAGACAGATATTGGCCAAATGCTGGCAAATGGGACTAGATTAATTTAGGATATCTGCTCGGCGTGGATGAGTTGGACCAAAGGGTCTGTTTCCATACTATACAGCTGTATGACTCTATAACTCTGAAAAGTGTGAGGTAATGCACTTTGAAAGAAGTAACAAATCAAGGGAGTACACAATACATTTCAGGACACTTAGGAAGCTCAGAGGAACAGAGGGATCTTGAGGTGCTTGTCCACTGATCCTTGAAGGCAGCAGGTGGTTAAGAATGCAGATGGTACACTTGCCTCTATCAGCCATGGCACAGATTATAAGAGTAGGGAGGTTATGTTGGAACTATACCAAAGTTTAATGAGGCCACAGCTGGATTATTGTGTGCAGTTTTAGTTGCCACACTAAGGAAGGATGTGATCGCACTACAGGGGTTGCAGAGGAGATTCACCGAGATTTTGCCTGGGTTTAACTAGGAAGAGAAGCCAGATAGGCTTGGGTTGTCTTCTTTAGAGCAGTGAAGGCTGAGGAGGTACCTGACAGAGGTGTTTAATATTATGAGAGGTGTGGACAGGGTGGATAGAAAGCAGCCATTTCCCTTAATTGAACGGTCAATAATGAGGGGGCAAAATTTTAAAATGGAAGGCAGGAGGTTTAGAGGGGATTTGAGGATTTTTTTTTCACCTAGAGAGTGGTGGGAATCTGGAATGCACTGCCTGGGAAGGCAGTAGAGGCGGAAAAACTCAACTTTAAAAAAGAACTTGGATGAGCACTTGAAATGTCATGACTTTGCCATAGCCTTGAAAGTCCTGGAAAGTGGGATTAGTGTAGATAGGTCACTGCAGACTTGACAGGCCAAAAGGCCTCTTCTGACCTGAATGACTATGACATCAAAATATATCTTTTCTTTAAACTTGGAGAAGGCAGCAGTTGTAATACAACAGAAACCAGAATGCCTTGGTTATGCCATCTAACACCCAGTTTGGTAGCACTCATCACAAGTTACTGGAGTGAAGCCAAATAACAGTATTCACAAATTTATATGCCTAGCACATATTTTAGAACAAGATAGTGGTATTTTAACAGTTTTATCTGGGAGAAATTGGTTCTGGCAAAGACTACAGCAAAGGGAAATAGTAAAAGGTATCAAGTTTACTTCTCATAAAGTCAATGCTAAATTATAAGACCACTCTCATTCAAGCCACACTCAACTATGGGATTTAGTAAACCCTGTATAGTCTAACACAGGGCTTTTCAAATTGAGGATCAAGACTTCAAGCTGAAATTTTGGGGTTGGGAGCTTTGAGGCAGCAATGACCACCAAGCAGAACTTTAACAGAGCTCTTACAATATTCCAGCCTTGAAATGGAGTCACAGTGGGAAAAAGGGCAAATGATGTCCTAAAACAAAATTCCTAAAATGTTTTTCAAGGCCAAGCAACAAGCTATTGAAATGGTTCAACAAAGCAATGTTTAATTTAACTGAATGTATTGCAGAGATGACTGTTTAACACTAGATGTCACTATTGTGTTTTGTACAATATGTCGCTTTAAAAGGTTACTGGTAAATGTCAGGGAATAGATACTTTCATTTTCATGTAAAATTAGACAAAATAAGTTAGACATGTGTAAAATACTTCTTTAATTTAAAAACAATTTTTGTGAAGTGTGGTATTTCTTTAATGATGTGTTTAAGTCTCTTGCCAAATTCAGTAGTTTTTGGACCTTTCGTCTCAGTGGGGTTTGCAGATAAATATTACTGAGATGTCAGTTTTCATTGGAAATCTGTGTCCTTAAATTTAGGTCACACATATGTATTTAAGGCAGAACTTTGCCCTGAGAAGGGAGAAGAATAATTGTTTGAATTATGGATTCCTTCACAGCAACACATAAGCCTATTCGGCTTAGAAGGAGCAAGACTCTGTCGTCCCTGTAAAACCTGCCCCCAATTATTAATTGCACATGCCAGCTGAATGCCATGTTTAAATAAAGATAAATTAGAGATGTTAACAACCTACTGATCTGAGTAATACACTGCCCATGCCATAATATGACTAGCTTGGGCAAGCTACTTTTATAGGCCTACAAAAAAAAGGTGGGAAAGGAGGGAGGCACCTCATTTGAGTGATATCCAACACATCTCAAGTGCACTCCCCTTTCCTAAATATCACCCGTTTCCTTCCATGCCACCTGCCTGACAGAACTCACACACCACCTCCCTCTTTCTGTGCCTCTAGCATCTCTCCCCATCATAAAATCACAGGACTTAGCTCTCATGACACTGTGATCTTCCTTTGGTCTCTTCTGGCAGTCACATTTCCAGCAGAACTCACTATTGAGATCTGGCATTGTAAAGAGTGATGGAGCTACCAGCCAATCGGCCAGCAGCTTCTGAAGCAGGGACTTCTTCCTGAGTGAGCAGTAGAAAATCCCATGACTGGTTATTCTAGCCTGCCCAACATTCGTTATAGTTATGAAATGGGCTTAGAAGGAGCAAGACTCTGTCGTCCCTGTAAAACCTGCCCCCAATTATTAGTTGCGTTACTGATGGAGCTAGGAACAAAAGACAAGATTCAAATTATGATGGCTTATATCAAGTGCTGATAAACAGTATCTCATTCTTACAAATAAAGAATTTGTATTTATGCTTGCCATCAAGAGATTTAAATACATACCTGGATTTACCTTCAAATAAGGCAGCATTGAAAAGAATGCTCCTGGCTTTATATAGACCTCAGAAATATACCAGTGTTTTACTGCTACATAAATACTTGTTCGAAGTGCAGTCACTGATATAACGTTGGAAAAACAGCAGCCAGTTGGCAAACGGAAATGTAATGTTAATGAACAATTCTGATTTTGGTTGAGGGGTAAATATTAGCCAGGACACCAATAATAATGCCGGGGAATCTTGAGTGTCCACCTGAGAAGGCATAGAGAGTGTGGTATTTCTTTAATGATGTGTTTAAGTCTCTTGCCAAATTCAGTAGTTTTTGGACCTTTCATCTCAGTGGGGTTTGCAGATAAATATTACTGAGATGTCAGTTTTCATTGGAAATCTGTGTCCTTAAATTTAGGTCACACATATGTATTTAAGGCAGAACTTTGCCCTGACAAGGGAGAAGAATAATTGTTTGAATTATTGATTCCTTCACAGCAACATATAAGCCTACTCAGCTGGTTTTCAATTCTCTATTGCACAAATATATATGTTTGCATTACTGAAGTGGATAGTAGTTTTATGTACGTAAAGTCTAATTAAAACCAGCACAGCTTATTCCAAGTTACCACCACTTAGAGTGAAGCTAGCTAAATAAATTGAACACAATGTTATGATTTTTCTATTGCTTTCCATCTGAGCGTTTAGGTTTTATTTCTTGAGCTGAGTTTCTGAAGAGACTGAATCATTAATTGTTTTACAAGTTTTTAACCTAGTGTATTACGGGAATGAGATGAGAGGTGGATGGGCAGGTGATGGTCCAGCCTGACCTATTTTGTGTTCCCCCCCTCGCCACACCACGACCACTACCATTGAAAACACACCCTTTGGGGAACATAAGATCCAGCCTTTGGTTATATTTACCACTTTCCACTTCTTTCCTTCTAGCTCCAGCACAGGCATCCTTGGCTGCTGTGGAGAGGACATGGGCGATGTAGGACTGGATGAGTGACTCTTTGATGGGGAAATGATCACTGCAGTCCGTGGACGAAGATTTGGATTCTTGTGGGTCTTCTGGTCATCAGGAACATGGCGGAGACCTAGAAAGGTAAAAAATTAGTACCACAGAAAACTGTTCAAATTTTTTTGATCTTTTAAATCAACAACTGAACTGAAATTGTTAAATATCAGACATTTATATTCATGTCACTAATTTAAGGAGCTCGTAGTTCAATATTAAAATACACTACCACAGAGTCCAGCAGGGACATCTGGGAGTATTCTAGAAAGATCTCAATAGTTTAAAAATCAGAACATAATACAGACAGACATTCTACCCACCTCACCAGTACAGAGTTTTGTAAGTGTTATTCAGTTAGTTCCACTTTCCTATTCCTTTTCCATACTCTTGCAGTGTTTTTTTACCATTCAAGTATTTATCCAATTTCCTTTTGAAATTTACTATTCAATCTGCTTCCACAGCCCTTTTAGCTTGTACTTTCCAGATCATAACACAATGTGAAAAGCTCCTCATCTCACAACCTGTTCATTTGACATTTATCTTGAAGCAATGTCTGCTCATTATCAACCCATATACTAATGGAATAGCATTTCCTACCTTTATTGACATCCCCTCATAAATATGAGCACCTCTACTTAACGTTCCCTTAATCGTCCCTGTACAAAGGAGACCAATCACATCTTCGCAAGTCTCCATATATTGTCCATTATTACTAGTATAATTCTGGTAAGTGCGATCATGAAATGAGTCAGTAAGAAAGGTACATGTATTAAAAAGTAAATGACATCAAACTAATAACTGAACATGCTTGAAACAAATATTAATTTAGTGCAATTAAACACAGCTAATTTATTGCTTGATATGGTCATCTGTTTATAATGACTACAAAGTCAAATCATTGCACATACAATTTTTATAAGTATGAGCCTTTTTTTTTGTCTTGACTTACTGATAGCATTCTTGCTTCTAAGTCAAAAGGTCGTGCATTAAAGTCCACTCAAGAGATTGAAGACTCAACTTAGACTGATGCTTCCTGTCATACTGAAGGAGTCCTGCACTATCTCAGAGTTGCTGCCATTTGGTTGACATATTAAACCGAGGCCCGGAATAGATATGGGCAGAATACCACCAAACCTTATCCATTCACCTCCACCACAGTCACAACTGCAGGCCTTTTGGTGGAGGGCCATGATGACAAGGGGCACCTCTGACCTCACTATTTACAGAAGGTCGTCAGGGGCACTTGTATCGCAAGGTATCCTCACTTTCAAGGTATCTTCTCTAAGAAGGGCAACAGGGATTATGCAGAAAATTATAGGCCAGTTAGCCCTACATCACTAGTAGGGAAATTATTGGAGAAGACTGTTAGGGACAGGATCTTTTCACATTTGGAAAAGAACGGACTTATTAGGGATTGTCAGTATGTCTTTGTGCAGGGGAGGTCTTGTCTCACAGATTTGAGTTTTTTGAGGAAGTGACAAAGATTATTGATTCAGTGGACGTTGTCTTTGTGAACTTTACTAATGCACTTGACATGGTCCGCTGGTCCAGAACATTAAGTCACATCGGATACACAGTGAGTTGTGAAGTTAGACACAAAATTGGCTTGGTCATAGTAAATGGAGTGTAATTGAGGAGGGTGGAGTCTGTTACCAGTTGTGTTCTGCAGGGATCAGTGCTTGGATCTCTGTTATTTGTAGTATTTATAAATGATTTGGTTGAAAATTTAAGTGGTCTGTCTCCACGGAGGCCAGTATCCTGTCACTAAGTCACCCTTTATTTACACGTGGGAAGTCCTTGACACTGATCCAGCTCTGTCAGAGCCAGCTCTCAGAGTGAACAGAACCTCGGATACTCCTGTTTTTATTTGTCAGCCAGGGCTCCTTGATTGCACCAGTTTAACCGCCCCAAGCAGGAACTTCTTTTGTATGATGTCCACCTGCCTGACCTCGTTACAATCACCATATCCTCCCCCCGCTGAGTCAAAGGACATCGACCTCCCTGCTAAAGAGTAGTGCCTCCAGATTTGGCACTCTACAGCCGCTGGAGGGCTTCCTACAACAATTAGCACAAGATCAGAAATCACATGACATTAGGTTATAGTCCAACAGGTTTATTTGAAAATAAAGGAACTTCGCTCCTTCTTCAGGTGTTAGTGAAAGATGTAGTATCTGACACAGAATTTATATGTAAAAGATCAAAGGGTCACACCACTGATGAGGACGTATTAAACTGACCTATGATGCTGTTAAATCTTTAATCAGTTAGAATGTTTTAATTGATTAATATGTATATGTAAATCCCAGAAATCCTTTCAAGTCACGGTCTTGAGAGAACTAAAGGTTTTATCAGTGTAAAGAAGAGGTGAGACAACAAGGAGAGACAACTGACACTGGTTTGACCGGAGGGTCACCACACCCCAGCCATGGGGAGAAGGCGAGTCCTTCATGGTAACCTCAGCCGGTGCAGGAATTGAACCCACACTGTTGGCATTGCAAATCAGATATCGTCTTTTCAGCATTGGTGTCTTAGGTTCCAGTACAAGACAAGCTGGCCCAAATCTTCTGATCTGGGTCAGAATCCCTATCTCCTACCTTCGCAAGAATTTTTGGGCCCTACTCTGGTTCAGAATCTATCTCAACAGATGTAGCCCACTAAATGATCCTGGGAGTACTGGGGTGAATTTATATAGAAGTCACGCCCCTTTTTAACATCAATTTCTGCCGTATTCCAGAAAGAAAAGAATTTAAATGCCCATAGCCACTTTGAAAGCTACTGAGAGAAGGTAAGTGTTAGGCAAGAGAGAGTGAAGGAAGGGTAATAGGGGGGTGGGCAATGAGATAGGATGGCAAGTAAGCAAATGGGGAATCGGGTAAGTGGTTGAGATGATACAGGTGGCAGTACATGAGTGAGAGGTTAGGATGGGTCAGATTTTTGGGGGAGTGGTTGGGCATTCGGTACTGATAGGATGCTTGGTGAGTTGGACATGCAGAAGGTGTTAGTTGTAAAGCCAAAGGAGGTGGAGAGCATCTGGAGGGTGCTCCAGGAAAGCAGAAGGGATGGGTGTTTGGGATCAATGTGTTTTTTTTTGCAGTGGAGTCAGTATGAGTGGAGTCAATTTTACAGTTAGCCAGAACTTGGAGTAGGTTTTAATTCCTTTAACATTTACTAGGTAAAACGGGGAGGCAATGGCCAAGTGGTAGTATTGCTAGGCTATTAATCTAAAACTCAGCTAATGTTCTGAAGACCCGGGTTTGAATCCCACCATGGCACTTGGTGGATTTTGAATTCAATAAAACATACTTGAAATTAAGAATCTCCTGATGATGATTATGAAACCATTGTCAAATGTCAGACAACCCACCTGGTTCACTAATGTTCTTCAGGGAAGGAAATCTGTTATCCTCACCTGGTGACTTGAGGATATGTCCTGTCCCACAGCAGAGGTGGCTGTACAGTGGTATACGGCCAGGAGGGAGTTGCCCTAGGAATCCTCAACATTGACTCCGGACCCTGTGAAGTCTCATGGCTTCAAGTTAAACATAGACAAGGAAACCTCATGATTACCAAGTACCGTCCTCCCTCAGCTGATGAATCAGTACTCCTCCATGTTGAATAACACTTGCAGAAAGCACTAAGGGTGGCAAGGGCGCAAACTGTATGCAGGGTGGGGAATTTCAATGTCCACAAATAAGAGTGGCTTGACAGCAGCGCTACTGATTTGGCTGGCCGGGTCCTAAAGGACATAACTCCAGATTGGCTCTCCGTCAGGTAGTGGGGGAAGCAACATGAGGGAAAACATACTTGACTCATCCTTCCCAATCTGTCAGCTGCAAATGCATCTGTCCACAACAGTATCAGTAACATTGACCACCACACAGTTCTTGTGGAGAGAATGTCCCGCCTTTACATTGAGAATAACCTCCATCATGTTGTGTGGCACTATCGCTAAATAGGACAGACTTTGAACAGATCCAGCAACTCAAGGTTGGGCATTCATACAGCGCCGTGGGCCGTCAACAATAGCAGAATTGTACTCCAGCACAATCTGCAACCTCATGGGACAGCAGATCCCCTACTCAACCATTATCATCAAACCAGGAGGTCAACTCTGGTTCAGTACAGAATGCAGGACAGCATGCCAGGAGCAGCACCAGGCATACCTAAAAATGAGGTTTCAACCTGGTGAAGTTACAAAACAGGACTACTTGTGTGCCAAACAGCATAAGCAAGTGATGGACATAACTAAGTGATCCCACTACCAATAAATCAGATCTCGACTCTGCAGTCCTTCCATATCCAGTCACAAATGGGGGGACAATTAAACAACTCACTGGAGGAGGAGACTCCACAAATATCCCTATTCTCAATGATGGACGAACCCAACGGATCAGTGCAAACGATAAGGCTGAAGCATTCGCAGCAATTGTCAACCAGAGTGCCAAATGGATGATCCATCTTGGCCTCCTCCAGTGGTCCCAGCATTACAGATACCAGTCTTCAGCCCATTCGATTCACTCCATGTGATATCACAAAATGGTTGGAAGCACTGGATACTGCAAAGACAATGGACCCTTTCAACAAATCGGCAATAGTACTGAAGGCTTAGGCTCCGAAAGTTGCCGCTCCTCTAGCCAAGCTCTTCCAGTACAGTTACAGTCCTGGCATTTGCCCAACAATGTGGAAAACTGCATAAAAAACAGGATAAATCTAACCTGGCCAATTACCAGCCTATCAGTCTACCCTTGATCATTAGTAAAATGTTGAAAGCATCAATAGTGCTAGCAAGCAGCACCTGCTTGGCAATAACTTGCACAGTGACACCCAGTTTGGGTTCTGTCAGAACCACTCAGCTCCTGACCTCATTACAGCCTTAGCTCAAACATGGACAAAAACACTGAATTCCAGAGGTGAGGGGTGAGTGACAGCCTTGACAATCAAGGCCTCATTCGACTGAAAGTGGCATCAACGAGCCCCACCAAACCTGGAATCAATGGATATCAGGGGCAAACTCTCCGCTGGTTGGTGTCATACCTGGCACATAGATGATTGTGGTTGCTGGAGGTCGGTTGTCTCAGCTGCAGGCCATCCAGCAGGAGATTCCCAGGGTAGTGTCCTAGGCCCAAACATCTTCAGCTGCTTCACTAATGACCTGTCCTCCATCATACGGTCAGAAGTAGGGATATTTATCGATGATTGCACCATGTTCAGCACCATTTGTAATTCCTCAGTTACTAAAGCAGTCCACGTTCAAATGCAACAAGATCTGGACAATATCCAGGCATAGGCTGATAAGTCACAAGTTAAGATTCATGCCACCCAAATGCCAGGCAATGACCATCACCAATAAGAGACAAACTAACTACTGCCCCTTGACATTCAGTGGTGCTACCAAAGCCTGTCCACCATCTACTAGACACAAATCAGGAGAGTAATCGAATACTCCTGACTTACTTGGGTGTATGCAGCTCCAACAACACTCAAGAAGCATGACGTCATCCAGGACAAAGCAGCCCTCTTCATTGGCACCACTGGAGAGGTCCCATTTGATATTTTTAAAGTATATCGAGGTCAAGCCTCCTAAATTGTGCTGGTTAGGTCAGGCTTTGAGTTGCATAACCACAGATTTGAAATCTTCCACAGACCAGCATAAGCTAATGTAATTTTTTTTCATTAAAGGGTGCTTCTTCACATATTCAGAGCAAAGCAGGCTGCAGTTCCATTAATAAAGCTGAATATGGGTTTATGAACAAAAATTAGCACTTTAGCAGAGGTGTCTACGCCTCCACCTGTGAGTAACCTAACTTAAAATGTAGTATCTTTAAAAATGTTAGACTGAACCATTTCATAATTCACTGGTACACACTAGCCATCACCAAGGCACAGATCCAGAGTATGTTGGAGTATTCTCCACCTGCCTGGATACATACAATTCCAACAACACTTAAGGAATTCAATACTACATAGGACAAGGCTGTCTCCTTGACTGGCACCCTATTCACCACTGACTCACAATGGCAGCAGTGAGTACTGTATATAGGATGCATTGCACCAACTCATCAAGGCTCCTTTCACAGCACATGCCGAATCGTGATACTGGCAGCAGATGCATAGGAACACATGCACCATTCTGATTTGTAAATATGTCACAATTTCTTCACTGTGGCTAGGTCAAAACCCTCCAAACTGTACTCTGGATGTAACTACCTGCATTATCTGTAGCAATTCATGAAGGCAGCTCACCACTACATTCTCGAAGGCAATGAGGGTTGGATAACAAATGCTTGCCATGCCAGCAAGTCCAATTTGCAAATAAAAAAAAAAGTTTTCTTAATAAATATATTTTGATATGAAACATTTTTAAAAACTTGTCTACGCATGCATCTTAAAGTAAAGTACAATTTGGACAGCCTTTTTGAACTAGGATAATTTGTGAAATCTTGTGATTGTGACCCAAGAGCATGGTCAATTTTGTCTGGCGGATCTAATTCTGCTGAATTGAATCTTGCAATATCACAAAAGAGCAAGTGTGCCTAAATTGTCCAAGTTTTTGTGCTGGTGCAGCTGATTGTGCTGATGTAAATAAGGGAAACTCAACTTTATATATAAAAAGATTCAAAACAATGTCAGATGGGGTGGCTTGTAATGTATTCATAGCTATCTGCAAACAACCATTTAGATCAACCATTTAGAATAATGTAGTTACAAATTTCCCTTTTTAAACCAGAAAGTACTGAAATATTTATTTGAAAATATGCAGCGGTCAAATTAGCATATTGCTGAAACAAAGAGAATGTTTTTCTCTGCTCCCCATTATCATGTACTGATAAGGATAAGTAGTCACACTGATATTCTTACCTTTAGTAATCCCTTCTCCTTGGTTAAGTTGTGCAAAGAGCTGGGAACGTGCCACAGACGCCTCATCCTTGGATGTTTCTGGCAATAAGATTGGAGGGGGCCCAGGAGGAGGAGGAGGGGGAGGTGGGGGACAATTGCCACAAGAAAGTGGGGACTTTGCATGGCCCTGAAAAACAGAAAAGTCAAACTTTAGCTGCTATTGAGGCAGTGCTTACCGTTGCACTGGACACACAGCTGTTCTTTCACCATAAAATGAATGCATTACATTGTAATTTAATCTGCAGTTCAGAAACCTTCTGCAAAAGATTGTATTCACCCCATGCCACTAATGAAAATTAAATTTAGACAGTAAATTTGCTCAAATCCAGGAATGCATAGTCAATACCAAATTAGTAATATGCATTTGTAATTGCTTAACAGTCATAGAGATGTGCAGCATGGAAACAGACCCTTCGGCCTAACCCATCCATGCTGACCAAATATCCTAAATTAATCTAGTCCCATTTGCCAGAATTTGGCCCATGTCCCACTAAACCCTTTCTATTCATATACCCATCCAGATGCCTTTTAAGTATTGCAATTGTACCGCCTCCATCACTTCCTCTGGCAGCTCATTCCATACACATAACCCCCCTCTGTGTGGAAAAGTTGCCCCTTAGGTCCCTTTTAAATGTTTCCCCTTTCATCTTAAACCTATGGCCTTTAGTTTTGGACTCCCCTACCCTGGGGAAAAGATATTGGCTATTCACCCTATCCATGCCCCTCATGATTTTATAAACTATAAGGTCACCCTACAGGAAAAGTAGCCCCAGCCTATTCAGTCTCTCCCTGCAGCTCAAACCCTTCAACCCTGGCAACATCCTCGTAAATCTTTTCTGAACTCTTTCAAGTTTCACAACATCTTTTTTATAGCTAGGAGACCAAAATTGAATATAGTGTTCCAAAAGTGGCCTAATCAGTGTCCTGTATAGCTGCTCTTGTAACTCTTCCTTCTGTTTGGAAATTCTCACTCACAACCCAGTTTTTTGTGTATCTAATCATTTATTGTTAGTAGAGAGCTTGGGGTGTTTGCAGATCAATAACTGAAATGTGCCAAATGGATAGTCCATTATTATAGGGTAGGCCGTGTTAGGTTTCTTAATTTTTGAGCCCACTTTCCGTGTTTTCTCCTCCCTAATTTCCCTAATCTTCTGTTTACAAATGTCCAGTAACAGAACCTTATCATCAGCGTGCAGGTTGAATCTCAACTCCCTTCAACATAGAATTAGAGTCATAGAGATATACACTATGGAGACAGAACCTTTGGTCTAACTCGTCCATGCCAACCAGATATCCTATATAAATCTAGTCCTATTTGCCAGCATTTGGCCCATATCTCTCTAAACCCTTCCTATTCATATATCCATCCAGATGCCTTTTAAATTTTGTAATTCTTCCAGCCTCCACCACTTCCTCTTGCAGCTCATTCGATTCACGCATGAAAAAGTTGCCCCTTAAGTCACTTTTATATCTTTTCCCTCTCACCTTAAATCTATGCCCTTTAGTTTGGACTCCCCCATCACAGGGAAAAGACCTTGCCCATTTATCCTATTTATGACCCTCATGATTTTATAAACCTCTATAAGGTCACTCCTCAGCCTCCGATGCTCCAGGGAAAATAGCCCCAGCTTATTCAGCCTCTCCCTATAGCTTAAACCCTCCAACCATGGCAACATCCTTGTAAATCTTTTCTGAACCCTTTCTAGTTTCACAACATTCTTCCCTATAGGAAGGAACCAGAAGTGCATGCAATACTCCAAAAGTGCCCTAACCAATGTCCTACACAGCTGCAACATGACCTCCCAACTCCAATACTGAATTCACTGACCAATAAAGGCAAGCATACCAAATGCCTTCTTCACCATCTTATCTACCTGCGACTCTACTTTCAAGGAACTGTGAACCTGTACTCCAAGGTCTATTTGTTCAGCAATGCTCCCAGGACCTTCCCATTAAATACATAAGTCCTGCCCTGGTTTGCCTTTCCTCACATCTATCTAAATTAAACTCCATCTGGCACTCCTCGGCATATGTCCTACGTTCACATCCAAATCATTTATATAAATAATGAAAAGCAGTGGACCCAGCACCTATCCTTGTGGCATACTGCTGGTCACAGGCCTCCAGTCTGAAAAACAATCCTCCACCACCACCCTCTGTCTTCTACCTTTGAGCCAGTTTTGTATCCAAATGTCTAGTTCTTCCTGTAATCCACGTGATCTAACCTTGCTAACCAGTCTACCATGAGGAACTTTGTCAAATGCCTTACTTAAGTCCAGACAGATCACATCCATCACTCTGCCAAAATCAATCCTCTTCGTTACTTCTTCAAAAAACTCAAGTTAGTGAGAGACGATTTCCCACGCACAAAGCCATGTTGACTATCGCAAATCAGTCCCCGCCTTTCCAAATACATGTAAATCCTGTCCCTCAGGATTCCCTCCAACAATCTGCCCACCACAAATGTCAGGCTCATCAGTCTATAGTCCCATGGCATTTCCTTACCACCTGTCTTATATACTGGCACAATGTTAGCCAACTTCCGGTTTTCCAGCTGCTCACCTGTGGTTATCGATGACACAAATATCTCAGCAAGGAGCCTTGCAATGTCTTCCCTCACTTCCCACAGAGTACACCTCTAGGGTACACCTGATCAGGTCCCAGGGATTTATCCACCTTTAAGCGTTTCAACATGTTCAGCATCTCATCCTTTGTAATATGGACATTTTTCAAGATATCGCTATTTATTTTCCCACATTTTCTATTTTCCATATCATTCTCCACAGTAAACACTGATGCAAACATAGTTCCACTTTGTATCTTACTATCTGACACATTCTGCAGAGAAGACACCAAACAGAAACTGCTCTGACCACCATTGCCACATAAAGATCGTGCTTACACCTCTGAGTCAGAAAGTCACTGGTTCAAGTCTTATCAAGAGATGAAAGTACAAAATCTAAGCTGATGCTTGCATGCAATACCGAGGGAACGTTGCATTATCTAGAGTGTCATGTTTGACTGAGACGTAATACTGATGTTAAGTCCATGCTCTTAGATGGGTGTAAAAAGACACGTAAATGCTATTTTGAAAAAAAGTAGAAGAGTTCTCCAGGTGTCCTGACCTGTACTTCACTGGCTGTAAAATACTTTAGGACCTTCTAGCTGTTATGAAAGGTGCTATATAAATGCAAGTTTTTTCTTCAAAGCCCTGCTCCATACGTCTGTCAATTAAGGTTTTTGAATAATATCCTCCAGCTGCTACTCCAGGCTGCAGTCAATTCACATGTTTAAGCAGGCTTTGAGGTAGTATCTGGGGAGGTAACCGTCATTCTAATTTATTAGACAGATTTTTGAACCATGTGGCAACAAAGGATCATTGAAGGAGGCAGCAAAAAATTGCAGTTGAGGCCAATGTCAGATCAGCCATGATACAGAAATGTCCAGGCGCCAAGTTACTCATTTATGCTACTATTTCTTATAGGCAGTCAAGCTAGCAGCAACATCTACAGTACTGTAAAGGCAAGGGCCATTAACTAGTCTTTTACGTCTGACCCTCATTAATTTAAAATTAAACATACTGCATGGATTTGATACCAGTGATAACCTCACACTCTTTTTGTGGAAACAATTTACCAAATAGCATGTGCACTTGGCAAAGAGCTTTTTTTTGCTAATGAGTAGAAATGAACTTTCTAATAGAAACAGCAGACCCTTCAAAATAGAGGTTCCAGCATGAGCAAATGGGACAGAGTAAGCATCCTTTGATTATAACCAAAGGATAAAAGGAAATCAAATAACAAGGTATTAAATTAGAGACAAAGTTGCTGGATAAGCTCAGCAGGTCTGGCAGCATCTGTGAAGGAAAGAACAGAGTTAATGTTTCGGGCCTGGTGACCCTTCCTCAGTCACCAGAACCGAAACGTTAACTCTGTTTTTTCCTTCACGGATGCCACCAGACCCGCTGAGCTTATCCAGCAACTTTGTTTTTGTTCCTGATTTACAGCATCCGCAGTTCTTTCGGTTTTTATTAAATTAGAGAACTAATTGTCAGTGAATGTAAATTCACTCAAGGGACCTAGGCACTGCTAACTGGCCAGCATTTACTGGCCATCCCCTGTTGCCCATGAGATGGTGGTGGTGAGCTGTTTTCTTGAACTGCAGCAGTCCATCTGCTGAAGGTAGACACATAATGCTGTTAGGAAGGAATTCCAGCATTTGTCTCAACAACACTGAAGGAATGGCAATCTATTTTCAAGTCATGATGGCGAGTGGCTTGGAAGCGGACTTGCAGGTGGTGATGTTCCCATGTGTTTGCTGCTCTTGTCCTTCGAGATGGAAGTGGTTGTGGGTTTGGAAGGTGTCACCTAATGTCTTTGGTGAATTTCTGCATTGCATCTTGTAGATACTACACACTGCTACTACTGAGCATCGGTGACGGAGAGAGTGGATATTTGTGGATGCCAATCAAGTGGACTGCTTTGTTCTGGATGGTGTCAAGCTTTTTGAGTGTTGTTGGAGCTGCACTCATCTAGGCAAATGGGGAGAATTCCATCAAACTCTTCAATTGAACCTCATAGATGGTGGACAGGCTTCAGGGATCTGGAGGTGAACTACTCGCTGCCGTATTGCAGGACTGAACCACTCCATGTCCAAATGCAGCAAGACCTGGAAAATATCCAGGCTTGGGTTGACAAGTGGCAAATAACATTTGTGTTACTCAAATGCCAGACCATCTCCTGTAAGAGACAACTTAACCAAATACCAAGAGGATGGTAGATATATGGAACGTGTTGCCTAAGAGGCAGATTCTCCTGCAACGTTTAAAAGGACTCTGGATGAGCACTTAAAATGCCAGGACACAGCAGACTATGGTCCAGGTGCAGGTAAATAAGATTAGTATAGTTTGCTGGCTGTCATAGCCTGTTTCTATGCTTCATGACTCTATGACTCTAGTCTTTGAGGAGCTGCCAACAGTACTAAACATTGTGCAATCATCAGCAAACATCCCCACTTCTGACCTTATGAAGGAGCAAGGAGCATTGATGAAGCAGCCAAAGGTCACTACCCTGAGGAACTCCTAGAAAGATATCCTGGAGCTGAGATGACTGGCCTCGAACAACCACAACCATCTTCCTATGTGCCAGGTATGACTCCAACCAGCAGAGAGTTTTCCTCCAATTCCTAGTTTTGGTAGGGCTCCTTGATGGCACACACAGTCAACTGGAGCCTTGATGTCAAGTGCTGTCATTCTCACTTCATCTCTGGAATTCAGCTCTTTTATCCATGTTTGAATCAAGACTATAATGAGGTGAGGAGCTGGCAGAACCCAAACTGGGAGTCACTGAACAGGTTATTGTTGAGCAGGTGCTGTTGATAGTACAGTTGATGTCACCTTCCATCACGTTACTGATGACCAAGAGTAGACTGGTGGGGTGGTAACTGACCAGTTGGATTTGTCCTGCATTGTGTGTGCAGGACATACCTGGACAATTTTCCACATTGTTGGGTAGATGCCAGGCTTGTAGCTCTACTGAAATACCTCAGCTAGGGGTGCAACATGTTCTGGAGCACAAGTCTTCAGTTCTATTGCCAAAATACTGCCTTTTCAGTATCCAATGTCTACAACCATTTCTGGAAATCACATCAAATGAATTTAACTGGTTGAAGACGGGCATCTGTGATGTTCAAAACCTCTGAAGGAGGCTGTGATACACTGATGTGCTGCCCCCCCAGCCCCATTATGGAGAATGGGGATAGTTATGGAGTCTCCTCCTTTGATAAGTTGTTTAATTATCCACCACCACTCTCCATGGGATGTGGTAGGATTGCAAAGCTGATCTGATCCATTAGCTATGGGATTACTTAGCTCAGTCTATCACTTGCTACAGTATGCTGTTAGACACGCAAGTAGTCCCATTTTGTACATTTATAAGGTTGACACCTCATTTTTAGATATGCTTGGTGCTGCTCCTGACATGCCCTCCTGCACCCTTCACTGAACCACCAGGTTTGATTCCTGGGCCTGATTTGGTGGGGAGGACATAAGCTATGTATCACTGCTAAGGCCAGCATATTACTAGCCTTAAGAAGATGGTGGTAGCCTTCTTGAACCATTGCAGTCACATAATACAGGTACAATCACAGGATCATGAACCAAGGATGAGGGAATGGCAAAATATGTCCAATCTGGATTGGTTTGCAACTTGGAGGGAAATGTGGAAGTTGATACTATTTCAATATATCTCCTGCCATTGTCCTTCCAGGCAGTGAAGGTCACAGGTTTAACAGGCACTGTCAAGAATTCTTGGCAAGTTGCTGCAATGCAATTGTTGCATACAATTGGGGTTCAACATGGCTGTTGCATTCCTTCACTGCACTTATAAAAGTATTTTTTGTTAAATGTTAAGAATTGTCATCAAATTGATTGCTACCCAAGAAGCATTGGGCTGTATGATGGTACTTTGTTTCGGTTCAGCATAGGACCCAGTTTAGAATGATAATTATTAAGTTGACATGAATGCTCTCACAACTGATGTCTGGAGATCCCTACTTAAATTTACTTCTTGGTTTCCTATGGCTCAAGTTGAATTACTGTGTATGTAGACTAAATCCTGTATCTAATGCATAAATAACTCCATGTATAAATGAAAGATAATGATCTGTGAGTACAATCAAAACAAAAATGCCCTTAGTGCATGGAATTTTAAATATCTGAGTAAGACAGGACTGCATAAATACAAAAATTCTGAAGTGGCCGACAATTTTTGATGGCTCATCTCCAATCCTTTCAGCATATCTGCTACAGCTACTTGCCTTTGTTACATCTACACTTGACAATTTTAACATTTAAACTTAAGCTCATCCAAAACTATGCTGCCTAATTTGACTCAAGTCCTATTCACCTGGTTAAGCAATACCCGCTTTAAAAATTCTAATAGCTATTCGAAGCCATCCCCTGAGCCTTAGCCTTATTTCTGTAATGTCCTCCAGCCCCACAATCCTCAGTTACCTGCACTCCTCAAATTCTAGCCTCTGCTGCATCCCTAACTTTATCATATTATTGGCAGCAGTACCTTCAACTACCTATGCCCTCAGCTTGGGGTCCCTCCCAAACCTCCACACCTTTCTCCCCTGCTTTAAAATGCTCCTTAAAACCTGATTGTGACAGGTCACAATCACATATTTTAATATTGTTTTATGCAACTTATTGTCAAACCTTTATCCATTTACATTCCTATAAAGCACCTAAGCATAATATTAATGACTTCAACGGCACTATATAAATACAAGATTGCTATTTTTTGTTTGTAATTAAACAATGTGCTGGTTGACTTAATGCAGGGGCTTAATGGCCTTGTGGATAGGGGACTTAGTCAAAATAAGACCCCTGCAACTATATTTAATAAGTTAACACATCTGTTTTATTATTGATACAGTGCCTAGACATTCTACGAGCACATATCTTCATGCTTTTTACTAAAATGTTTGTGCCGTAATGGATAGGGGCATTGTACATGTGGAGGGTATTGAAAGGGCTCATGAATGTTCTTGATGCAGACGGCCCCTAGAATTTTTAATCTGATCATTTCTATGTGGAAATTCTTTCATCTCTAGATCCCCTTCACCTTCGAGCAAAAATTTTAATTTTCTCTTTGTGTTAAAGATAAGTTAAAACAGCATGTGCTAGATATCGGATGAAGTAACCTTCAGCCAGTCAGCTATAAGCGCCCAGTCAGGAACTTGCTGCGTGTTACCATGTAGACAGCAGCCTGCATCAAGCATGTCTCCCACTGGCTCATTAATGCATAGAAATCAGAGCTCTGTGCCTCAGGCAGGCCCTGATAGAAAGAATAGTTAGGGCTTATCAGGCGACCGTGTACCGTCATCTGCAAAAACCATAGCTTTACAGGATTACCTCAGCTGTTTGTGCCTGCAGCAGCTGCTACCCATAGTTCACCAGACTGATCTCTGAGCTCACAGTAGCTGTCATTTAATTTGTTATTTGTAAGAGTTTTAGGAGGCCCCCAGAGGGGAAGACAGGACCTGATGTCCTCTTCCTAGGATACTATAGTCGAGGATATGTACCAGAACTTATATGTTTGAGTCAGTTAAAGCTATTTCTTCAGAATTATTCATTGAAATTACACCAAAAATACAATTTGTAACTGTTGAATTATTTCATTCCACATCAGGTGTCCAAACATGTATACTGAACTGTTATTTCCTTTCAGACATTTACACTGTCTTCCTAATGTCCCTCTAATTCCTTCTACAGAAGGATTTGGACAGGCTAGGAGAATGGGCGAAGAGTGCAGATGAAATATAATGTGGGAAAGTGTGAGGCTGTGGACTTTAATAGGAAGAATAGAGGTGTAGACTATTTTCTGAATGGGGAAAGACGTCAGAAATCTGAAACACAAAGGGAGTTAGGCATCCTAGTTCAGGATTCTCTTAAGGTTAACATGCAGGTTCAGCTGGCAGTTAGGAAGACAAATACAACGTTAACATTCATTTCAAGGGAGCTAGTGTACAAGAGCAAAGATGTACTACTGTGCCTGTTATAAAGCTCTGGTCAGACCTCACTTGGAAGACTGTGTTCAGTTTCGGGCCCCCTATCGCAGGATGTTGTGCTGCCTTGAGGGGGTCCAGAGGGGGTATATAAGAATAATTTCGGGGTTGAAGGGCTTGTCATATGTGGTGCAGTGGAAGACTTTGGGTCTGTATTCGATGGAGTTTAGAAGGATGAGCAGGGGATCTCATTGAAACTTACAGAATACTGTGAGGCCTGAATACAGTGGACGTGGAGAAGAGACTTCCATTAGTAAGAGAGACTAGGACCCAAGGGCACAGCCTCAGAATGAAATCATGTCACTCCAGAACTGAGATGAGGAAATTTCTTCAGTCAGAGAATGGTGAATCTGTGGAACTCATTGCCACAGAAGCCTGTGGGGTTGAGAAACATACCAGTCATAATCAAATGGTGGAGCAGACTCAATGGGCCAAATGGCCTAATTATGCTTCTGATTCTTATGGTTAATGATATAATTTCCCTCCTCTCATGGATGATTGGAAAGGTCTGATTTACATCTTCCCTTCGGTGGGGAGACAAACAAATAAAAAACCACGTCCCTCTCCTCTGCTTCTTAGCCCATTCCTGGTTATAACAGTGAAAGAATTGATCAATTAGGAAGCTGTTGCCTTGATCATTGAGGCACTCCAGCTGCTGGAAGAGCCAAACTTCAACACCAAGAGATGTGGCACTGAAATTTAAAAAGTATCTCCCAAATACTTGCAACTTACCATCCTTCTATATACTTAACACCTTCAGCACTCCATTCTAGGATTTTAGTTAAATCCAGAATTCCATTCCAAAGTAGTGCCCTCAACAGTCAGAATGTAACAATTCACACAAGCTCTGTTCACGGTGCCCAATCTGGAAAGGGAGCCTCACTCACCTCTCCCATCTGAGGCCTGAACAAGGCGAACTGCTGGGTTTCTCCCTTGCCCCTGAACTATTTTCCAATATCTCTCCTTACATAATAAGCAGGCACATCTATTAGTTTAAGAGCGACCAGTTTCAACCCTGGTCTGTGTTAAGTGAATTGATCATGTCAAGCTAAGTGAGCTAAAACTGGATTCAGTAATCCAAGGGTCATGGGATTCCGATTAATGTTCCAATATGGAGCCCCTAATACAGTAGCATGGCTGAATCTAAGCTCAACTGTATGGTTCTTAACGATTGTCATTCTCTGTCCAGGCTCAGCATTAAGTATGGCCGTACCGACAGATGGAAGGAGGGGTTAGTGAGGGCTACTAGAGCTATGTGTATGTCAGCACAGACAACATAATAAGACCAGAGGAAATAAAAAAGATAAAGTATATACACTATATATAAAATATCACTTATAACAATCTCAGAATGTACCAAAGTGCATTATTGTGAATGAAGTACATCTGAAGTGTAGCAATTGTTGGAATATAGGAAACGTGCCGAAAAATTGTACACAGCAAAGTTGAGAGATACATATTGGCCATCACACTGGGAAGAACATGTTGCTATTCTTTGAAAGAGTATCCTGGGATCCTGATTTAATGTCTGATGCAAGAGAAGGCACCTTTGACAATGCAAAATGCCCTCCATACTAAAATGGAGCATTGACTTGCATAGCATGTTCAGATCTCTGTAGTGGTATTTGAACGTATGAACTTTAGAAGTAGAAATAAAAGTTCTACTACCATATTGTCAGGGCTGACACCCTTGTACAATTACAATTTAAACAATTGGTACTGAAAATTTTAAAAAGAATTTCAGAACATACAGAAATAATGGGAAAATGTGATAAAAACTGAAATGATTAAACACTGGTAGGTATTTCCTGAATGCAGAGTGTCAATGAGAACTACCATCTTGAGTAAGGTGTTGCCCAATAGCGAATCTCAGGTTTAATATCATAGTGCAACACAACTAGCTTATTAATAGCTGTCTTTTGGGAATGATCTAAATGGCTTTTGTACTTGCAGCTTTTACATTGATTCCTTGACCATTTTGGAAAATATGGTTCTTTAGGATAAGCAGGGACTAGGCTCCTTACCCAACAGATTTACAGAGCAGGTGTAGAACAACATTAATCATAGGCCTTTTGTTAAGGCATTTCCTCACTGAAAACAAAATGAAGTACCCACTCCCTGTCGCATTAGAAGACCACCTGTTTCAATTGAGCACAGCAGCCAGTGACATTCAACCCTTGCAAGTTAACAGCTGAACAGCAGCCGACTGCTTTTTGACGGCTGTAAATGGTCTTTGGAGAGTGAACAAAGAATTTCTCAGAAGGAATTATTTACTAAGAACACAAACATTTCATCAGCGTCTGTTGTGTATTGTCAGGTCCCTGGGTGCCCATAACCACTACATTAACTGTACACAATTAACAAGGATGAATGTTCACTAAAATATGCCAGTATCAGGAAATGCAATACTAGGAAAACTGAAAAGTGATTTTTTCTAAATGAGAGAATGGAAAGTAAGGGCACAAAGGAAAGGGTAATTAAAGAAGATTTAAATTTATATGTTACTACTTCTCATGTTTAATGAGGACCCCCTGCTGTAATTATGCTTTTTCTAAACTTTTAAATGTTGCAAATCACTTTGTAGATGTCGCATATGAAGGTGAATTATAACATAGGAAAAGATATTTTACAGTGTCCTACTTGAGATGTTTCAAAGATGGTAAAATTAACAGATCATTTGTTACATCTCCCTGTACTGGATCTCGAAGAAAAGAGATGATCAGTTTAAAATTAAATAGCCTGCAGAGCAATTTTAAATCACATTTATGTAGCATTTTCAAATTCTTGGATGCCCCATAGCCCTTTGTCTGCAACAAACTGCTAATGAAAATATTTTCTGTAGGAAATATTTGACAGCAAATTTCGCTAATAACCAGATCCTATAAACAGCAAGGAGATGAAAGGTAAGATGACCTGTTTTTGTGTCATGTACTGGGGATGGAAATTGGCCAGGCCACCACGAGATTCTCATGCCCTTTTTTTGAAGAAATGCAACCAGTACATACAGGTTTTATGTCTCATCTAAATGATGGTATTTGTAACAATACATTGCTCCCTGAGTTTCACACTTAAATGTAATATAGAATATGCCACTCCAGGGCTGGGCTGGGTTATAAACCTACCACCTTCTGACTCAGGAATGAAAATGCTATTTGCTGAGTCAAGAATATAAGGTAGCAAAGTGCCAAAAAATTACAGGCTCCTTTGCAGCATCTACTCATTGCTTTTCTCATCAATTTAAGATTAGTAAGGACACAACTAATACAGAACACTTAAGTAATAAAAAGTGAGTCGATCAGCTGCTGGGCAACACCCAATGTATTTCCTTTCTTTCAAATTTTGTATTTATTTTCTTTTTACATCAGTTGTTTTGAGGATCCCAAACACAAAGACAGCTATTCCTCATTATTACTTCTGTTAATAAGCTGATGTGCACTTTGCATCAGTAAATGAAACTGAAGGAAGTTATATTGATGTGCTTATTTTTCCAGTTCTATTGTTACTGGGATTTTACATGAATTGCATCAACTGTTTGTTTTACAGAGGCAATTCAGGAAATTCCAAATGATAAAACCCTGTTCATTACCCTCAGGGAACAGCCTCTCTGACACCCATTTACATTGTCTGCCAGGACAAAGAGCTATCTTTAGTCCCATAGACTGAATGACAAGAACAATTCAGAATGGTTCAAATCAGGTCAGTCCAACATAGTATACTCACTCAAGAATCACTTACAAGCATGCACAGAAATATAAAACTTTTTATCATTATGCACAGAATTTTTCCAGAGATTCTGAAATTGCAACCTATATTTCTTTCTGTAATTACAGGACAACATTTTGCAAGCCAACTGAGTAAGAAATTGCAAGGACAAAACCTTCCTCCAAATACCAGCATTTTTTGTACACAAGTAAATTGTTAATTTTTTTAAAGTAAGATCCACGAACAAGAATAAGATCCATAAATTTAGGTCCTTGGGGTTAACGCATCCTTCAAATACTTATTCGGAATTCTAAAATTTTGGAGAATAAAGGGAGTCCTTATTGTATTACTCACATGAAAATATAATGACATTAATCCAAGTAAGAAGAATAATATCCTCAAACTTTAAAATAAAAAAATACAAAAACTGATCAGGCGTGGCGGTTAAGAAATTTAGCACAAGGATCACTGTACAAATAACTCGTACCCTTTCACTGCGATATAGGCAGTTTATCAAATTTGGGCATTCTGCTATTTTAAAACAATTACAACATGCAGCAGTGTTTTGTGTGCAGATAATGGACTACAGGTGATGTACAAATGCTTAATACTACTTAAAACCAGCTTGCAAGCAAGTTCGTTGAAGTTGGAAATAGAAGCTGGGAGTAATTTCAAACGTGAAAAAAAGACTTGCATTTATGTCAGAGATAGTAGGAACTGCAGATGCTGGAGAATCTGAGATAACAAGGTGTAGAGCTGGATGAACACAGCAGGCTAAGCAGCATCAGAGGAGCAGGAAAGCTGACGTTTCGGGCCTAGACCCTTCTTCAGAAATGGGGGAGGGGAAGGGGGTTCTGAAATAAATAGGGAGAGAGGGGGAGGCGGATAGAGGAGAAGATAGGTGGAGAGGAATCAGACAGGTCAAAGAGGCGGGGATGGAGCCAGTAAAGGTGAGTGTAGGTGGGGAGGTAGGGAGGAGATACATCAGTCCAGGGAGGACGGACAGGTCAAGGGGGCGGGATGAGGTTAGTAGGTAGATTCTCCTCTATCCATCCTCTATCTGCCTCCCCCGCTCTCCCTATTTATTTCAGAACCCCCTTCCCCTCCCCCATTACTGATGATGGGTCTAGGCCCGAAATGTCAGCCTTCCTGCTCCTATGATGCTGCTTGGCCTGCTGTGTTCATCCAGCTCTACACCTTGTTATCTCAGATTCCCAGCATCTGCAGTTCCTACTATCTCTGCTGCATTTATGTTGTGTCTTTCACAGGATGTCTGAAAACTCCTTACAATGAATGCGTTGAAATGTTGTCACTGTCGTAATATAGAATATGTGCAGTAAGCTTTCCCAAGAAGCTATGTGACTATGATGGGATAATCATTTTTGTGATGTTGATTGAGGGATAAATATTGACCAAGACAGGAGGGACAACTTACTCCTTCAAAATAATGCCATGGGATCTGATACTCACCTATGAGGGCAGATGGATCTTTACGTAACATCTGATACTACCAACAAAGCAGCACTTCTTCAGTGCTGCACTAGACTGTTTGGTTCAGGTCCTGAAATGAACAAGGGTGCCTGACTTATGAACGTCCGACTTGCGAGTGCTCTTAAGAACACTCGTACTTATGAATGCAATCCCATGCAGGGATATAATTTCAAAGACCTGACATACGAAAATTTCCCGCACCTACGACCTGTTTTATATTGTCCTGCATTATTTTCCAATTTGCATACAAATTGACTGGCGAAAGGACTCGGGAATGGAATCCATTCTCAATCCAGGAACAGCCTGTACTTTGAACCCATAATCTTATGACTCAAAAGCAATAGTGCTACTTAGTGAAACAAACACAGGAAGTGTTGGAGAAACTCAGCAGGTCTGGCAACATCTGTGGAGGCTGAAACAAAATTAATGTTTCAAGTTTCAACTCCTTTAAAAGAAGTCATGTCAGATCTTAAAATGTTAACTCTGTTTCTCTTTCCATAGATGCTTCCAGACCTGCTGACTTTGTCCAGCATTTTCTGTTTCGGATTTTCAGAATCCACTATTTTTGCTTTTATTTGAGTACTATTAACTAAGTCGAGACTGACTTAATCACCAATGGCTAACCACATTAGAAAGCGGGTATCATGGTTCTCAACACTGAGCTAGATGACTTGATGGAAGAGATGGAACAGAGAAGGTACGTCCTGAATCCTCAGAGTTTCAGAGCCCCTCCAAATTTATGCTGAAAAGACACTGGGAATAACTGAAGAGCAAATATCAGGTATATAGCTGCAAGGTCAGTGAATTTATCTTCCATATAACACTAACTGCACTATTTAATTCATTCATTTCTCAACTCACTATACCCCAATCACTCACCCTGCAACCTGGTCCAGCAATGGAGAAAGAGAAGGAAGACAGCTAAGATGAAGAGACACTGCTACTCAATCTCATAATTATAAGCACCAACACAGAAACTAATATTGTACATACTTTAGAGGGTAGTATAAAGGTGGGATCTGCTTATGATGAGATTCTAGGCATAGCAGTGTACACAGGAGCCAGGACTGGGGGAAAGGGCAGCACATGTGCCAACTCAACAGAAGGCAAAGTCACACACATCCTGTTCAGATGAGGATTCTGAATGGCCAGACTAGAGAAGTCTCTGAACACACCCAAGTACATGGTGTACTAGAAACTTTTTTTTTGCCGGAAAACATCGTAAAATTAATGCCAAAGACCATGGAAAAATCTAGCATGACCTTGACAAAGGCTTTGCAGAGGGCTTGGGATCCATTATTCCCATTGTGGATCGGCCAGTTATCTCCATTAACATTTGTGGAACCAACAATGATGCAATGTCTAATCGTCCACCCCTCAGTTTATGATGCATTGAATGTTCAGACTGCTGTCATGAAAGATCAGCTTACTGCCATCATGTCAGGCTGTAGATGTCACGGGTCACAATGGCGTTCCACAGGTTACTAGTATTACTGAGATGACCCCCAAAGGGGCAGTGGCTATATACAGCTTGAACCTATTTTCCTCGCTCATAATGACAACATTTACGTTCCTACACCTGCCACTTCTCCAGTGTCCTTGTAGCTGTTGACCAACTCTCCCAGACCACTGCACTCAACTTGAGATGGTGCAATCTTAAATCCTGTCCTTCCAGATCCAGTATTGCTTAAGGTTCAACTCCAAGGCCATCTGTAGTCTTCTCAAGTGAAGGGCAGCAACTTTCCACCAGCCAGACAGCAGCCACAGGTCAACCATCTTGTCGAAGCACACAGGTAGGTAAAGGTTTGTGGAAGAGATATATTTGTGATGTCTTTAATGTATGACATTAATTTTTAAATTTGGATTGGAATGTGTATTCTGTGTACTATTCTTGCATGTAGGTCTTACAATGTAGGAAAGAGGACAAAGTGATGGTTAATAATAGAGGAAAGGTGAGTGTGGGACTGTTTCAGAATCAGGTGACTAGCATCGCTCATGAATTACTTGTTTATCATCATTCATAGGATTTGGCATCACAGCTGATTTGGCTGAAATCGTTGGGAGGGAAATGCATAGGAGGTAGCTAATCAGATTGTAATTGTTTTATACTGTCATCTAAAATTAAAATTACCCTTGTACCGTGTTCAAAAAGGTTGATGATCTCTCAGTAGAGAAGAGTTTTAAATAAGATATAATCTGTACCCATCCACATTAGATTGCAGGTTCATCATCTGCATTTATTGAACACTTTCCTCAGGCTCCTGGAGTCCAGATAGCAGGAGTAGTGACAGACCCGATCTGTGAGCAGAATTGCAGCAAATTCTGCAATCAGGTTGCAGGAATGTTTTGGACGATGAATTCAAAAAGAATCGGAGTGTGCTGATTTTGGTCACCTTGAATCTAAACTGCATAACACTGTCAATGCAATGGAACCCATTCATCTAAAAAGAAAAGGAACATGCAACATGTAAACTGTCCATCACTGGATTGCCAGTTCTATTTTGGAGGAGTAAAAAGTGTTTCCTCAAAATATTCAAGTTTTCATGGCAAATGACAAAAATACAAATGGGGTTTGTGATGTGCCGAAACGGCATAACTACGAATGATTTACATTACAAAAATGTAAGTAAAAAAATGCACAAAAGCTTACAATTCACTGCATTTACCTGAAGTAGGTATTGTCGACATTATCCAATTTTCTATTAATGATACAATTTCTGCCATCCCCTCCCATTTCCCAAGCTGCGGATTCCTTAGTGTACTGGGTTAGTACAATATTAGAACTAAAATTCATTATCTTATTTCTAATTAGGCTTTATAGATCATAATTAAACAGAGCAAAGTGCAATGGATCATAAGAAAAAAGACTCAGGGATACCTCTCCTGTGTGGAAAGAACAGCAACCTTTTAATGCTGATGCAGCTGTTCACAAGTTCTTATGAAATGCATGTAGGATCTTTCCATTTCAAAAGGAAAATGAGATTCAAGCAGCTGAAACAATGAGCTAAAGCAATTATCCAATTTTACAATCTAAGTACCTAATAAGACTAGACAAAACAGCAGAAATTGGAAATAGGCAGGCTGTTTAGACGAGGGCTATACAAAGTAATTATTGAAATATATATTTTTCTTTTCCTTTCCCCATTTACCCAATCCTACTCTTTGTAATCCCGGGAATGGCAACTGATGCAGGCATAGACAGAGAAGCCTGAAACATCTGCCCATACAAATCCTTTCTGCACCATTTTGTGTGAAGATGGAGGGTGAAGGGTTGTATTTTGCCTGAAATGAATGTATGTGAAAACAACACGAAAAGCAATTTTCACAACCTCATAACATTCGAAAACACTTTGCAATCGATGAACTTCTTTTTCATCACATTCATCTGAATGAGTGGACTGCCTTATGATTTTGAATGAATAAATTTTATTGTCATGAGGAATAGATAAAATACAGTGAAAAGCTTTTTACACTGGTGCCGCAATCTGGCGCCATTTTAAATAGTTTTAAGAATAAGAAAAAAATACAGAAAGACATAACTTGAAGAGAGTCCATCAGCCCTGAGCCAACTCATCATCAACGAAGCCTGTGCACCATCCCTTCTCCACTGCCTCGCCGCCGTCTACACCAGATCAAACCGAAGTTGAAGTCACTACTCTTCAGGTGCATCTTTCACCGCTGGGTCAATTGTCCTCTGCCATTGCCTTGCCACCAGTGCCGGACCCAACCAACAATGAAGTCGCCGATCCTCATGCACCATCTTTCACCGTTGGGCCTACCTTGCCGACGTTGCCTCTATCGATGTAGCAGAAGCCATGTTCTGACGCCAGGTCCAGTGCTCGTCCCGGAAAAGTAAGTAAGGGCTCACTTGAGTCCACTCTGGGCCCTCGCCACCACCACGAGGTTCATACTAGGCCCATTCAAGTCCTCACTGGGCCCACCTGAGTCAGCACTGAGGTTCCTCGCTGCCACCGATGCAGTCTGAACTCAGGACAAGAGGTAGGTAATTAAAAAGAAAAATAAAGAAAGAAAAACGGTCGTAGCAGTTGAGCCATGGCTAAGGAGCCCTACTCTGCCGCTGTCTTGACGATGTTATTATGTTGATGTCTTATCCAAAAGACATTATGTCTGACAGAGTGGGAATAAATCTACTTTCTCTTTAACATCTCCCACTCCCCTCCAAAAAAAATCACGTAACCAACATTCCTATAACATAAGGCTGGGCTGCTCATACATGGTCATTTAAGAGGCAGAAGTAAGTTTCATTCATATTGTGTCTTCCACAATTTCAGAATGTCCTAAGAGGCTTTAAAAGTAAAGAAATACTTCTGAAGTGCAGTCACTCTTGTTGGAAACACGGTGAAGATAAGGTTGCTGTAGTCTTACCAGATAGCTGCTCTCTCATTAGAGAGGTGACTGGTGGTGGTTTAACATGAGGGTCAAAACAACTCAGGCAAGAAGAGAGTTGAAAAGGCGAAACCTTCGTAGAAACCTTAGCCACTGCGGCAATTGAACCAACGCTGTTAACATCTCTTGGCAATGTAAACCGGATGTCCAGCCAACTGAGCTACACCAACCCTTGAATGCATCAAGTTCCCACGTACAGCAATGTGAATAATGAGTAAAGATCGCTGCTGGGTCTACTGCTTTCCACCATTTATAAACGATTTGGATGGCAACATAGGAGACATGGTTGTTAAGTTTGAAGATGATAAGGGCCCATGGTGTTAGAGGCAAGGTGGATAGAAGATTGGCTGTCTGGCAGAAAGCAGAGAGTGGGGATAAAAGGGTCTTTCTCATGATGGCAGCCGGTGACAAGTGGTGTTCCGCAAGGGTCAGTGTTGGGACCACAACTTTTCACTTTATACATTAATGATCTAGATGAAAGAACTGTGGGCATTCTGGCTAAGTTTGCAGTCAATACAAAGATAGGTGGAGAGAGAGTAGTATTGAGGAGGTGGCGAGGCTGCAGAAGGACTTGGACAGGTTAGCACAGTGGGCAAAGAAGTGGCAGATGGAGTACAATGTGGGAAAGTGTGAGGTCATGCACTTTGGTAAGAAGAATAAAAGCATGGACTATTTTCTAAATGGGGAGAAAATTCAGAAGTCTGAAGTGCAAAGAGACTTGGGAGTTCTAGTGCAGGATTCTCTCTAGGTAAACTTGCAGGTTGAGTCAGTAGTCAGGAAGGCAAATGCAATGTTGGCATTTATTTTGACAGGACTTGAATATAAAAGCAGGAATGTACTACTGAGGCTTTATAAGGCTCTGGTCAGGCCACATTTGCAGTATTGTGTGCAGTTTTGGGCCCCATATCTCAGGAAGGATGTACGGCCCTGGAGCGGGTTCAGATGAGGTTCATGAGAATGATCCCAGGAGTGAAAAGCTTAACATATGAGGAACATTTGAGGACTCTGGGACTATACTCATTGGAGTTTAGAAGGATGAGGGGGGATCTAGTTGAAACTTACAGAATATTGAATGGTCTGGACAGAGTGGATGTTGGGAAGATGCTTCCATTGGTAGGAGAGACTAGGACCCGAGGGCACAGCCTTAGAGTATAGGGAACATCTTTTAGAACGGAGATAAGGAGAAACTTCTTCAGACTTAGAGTGGTGAATCTATGGAATTCACTGCCACAGAAGGCTGTTGAGGCCAGGTCATTGAGTACATTTCAGACTGAGATAGATAGGTTCTTGATAATCAAGGGGATCAAGGGTTACAGAGAGAAAGTGGGAGAATGGGGTTGAGGAACTTATCAGCCATGATTGAATGGCCTAATTTCTGCTCCTATGTCTTATGGTCTAATGGACACCAAAATAGGTGGTGTAGCGGACAGTGAAGGTTATCTCAGAGTACAAAGGGACCTTGATCAGATGGGTCAATGGGCCAAGAAGTGGCATATGGAGCTTAATTTAGATAAATGTGAGGAATTGCGTTTTGATAAGTCAAACCGGGGCAGGAAAGGGCAGGACTTATACAATTAATGGTAGGGCCCTTGGCAATGTTGCCAAACAAAGAGACTGAGATGTGCAGGTGCAGTGTTCCTTGAAAGTGGAGTCATAGATAGACAGAAAATTGAAGAAGGCATTTCCCAGGCTTGCCTTCAATGGTTAGAAAATTGAGTATCGGAGTTTGGACAATCTGTTGCAGGACATTGGTGAGGCAACGTATAGAATACTGTCTATAATTCTGGTCGCCCTTCTATAAGAAGGATGTTGTTAAACTTGAGAGGGTGCAGAAAAGATTCACAAGGACGTTGCTGGGGTGAACTAGAAGCAGATTTGAGTTATAAGGACATGCATTTTTCCCTGGAGCATTGGAGGCTTAGGAGTGACCTTAGAGAGGTTTATAAAATCCATAACAGGCATGGACAGGGTGAATAGCCAAGGTCTTGTTCCTAGGGTGGCAAGTCCAAAACAAGAGGGCATAGGTTTAAGGTGACAGGGGAAAGATTTAAAAGGACCTAAGGGGTAACATTTTCATGCAGAGGGTGGTGCTTATATGGAATAAGCTGCCAGGGGAAGTGGTGGAGGCGGGTACAATTAAAAGACATCTGGCTGGGTATTTGAATAGGAAGGGTTTAGAGGGACATGAGCCAAATGCTGGCAAATGGGACTAGGTCATATTGGAATGCCTGGTCGGTGCAGACAAGGTGGACCGAAGGGTCTGTTTGACTCTAAGACTAGATAATGATTTTTATATCTTGATTGTGGAGTAATTATTGGCCAAAACACAAGGGAGAATTCCTCTGCTCCTCTTGGAGACAAAGCCACAGGATCTTTTGGATATTTTTAATCAAACTGCCATACATGTCCTGTCACAACACTGGAACAGGTGGGACTTAAATCAGGCATTCTGATCCACAGATAGGGACACGAACACTGCACCACAAGAGCTCTACAACACAGACTTAATTTAACATCTCCTTCAAAGGAGTGTCTCTGAGCATGTGGCACCATCTCTGCATCACACTGAAGTGCCAACCTGGCTCCAGTCTGGAGTGGAACTCATTAGATCCATGGTTGACTATCATAATGCCCTGCTGTTTCGAAATGCTGCCATCTCCAAATGCAAGTGGAAGGAAAGCTACAGAATGTACCACAGCAACAGATGTATATTTCTGAATACAAGCACTAGAATCTGTATGTTATTACATTTTAATGCTTGCTCACAGTGCTTTTCCAACACAATCAACCTGCTACTAATATGCTGATATTTATCACTCACAGCATAAGTAGATGATTTTGCACTCATGGATCATGTTCCCAGTAAACAGTTCTCAATTTTGAAAACAAAGAGGAGAAGTCATGCTGCTAAGCTTGGGATTTAGCAAGGATGCGGCATATCAAACTGGAACTTAATTTGCTTAATTACATGGGTGTAAACACTCTCTTTCTTCTCCAGCTCAATTTTGAAAACCACACATTTAAGTACTTTGGTAAAGAGTGAGAGAATAGCCATGTACTCTTATTTTTAATTCCACATAAATTTATCAAAAATTTTTTGGCAAAAACGGGACGTGAGGTAGCTTTGGCAAATAGTGTTAAGGAGAATCCAAAGGGATTTGACAAATACATTAAGGACACAAGAGTAACAAGGGAGAGAATAGGGCTCCTTAAAGATCAGCAAGGCCGCCTATGCATGGAACCACAGGAGATGGGGGAGATACTAAACAAATATTTTGCATCAATATTTACTGTGGAAAAGGATATGGAAGACAGAGAACTTGGGGAAATAAATAGCAACATCTTGAAAAATGTCCATGTTACAGAGGTTGTGGTGCAGAATGTCTTAAAATGCATTAAGGTGGATAAATCCCCAGGACCTGATCAGGTGTACCCTAGAACTCTGTGGGAAGCAAGGGAAGTGATTGTGGGTTCCTTGCTGAGATATTTGTATCATCAATAGCCACAGGTGAGGTATTGGAAGTTGACTAATGTGGTGCCACTATTTCAGAAGGGTGAATGTACCAGTGAGTCTGACATCAGTGATGGGAAAGTTATTGGAGGGAATCCTGACGGACATGGATTTACGTGTATTTGGAAAGGCAAGGACCGATTGGGGTAGTCAACATGGCTTTCTGCGTGGGAAATCATGTCTCACTAGATTGATTGAGTTTTGTGAAGAAGTAATGAAGGGATTGATGAGGGCAGAGTGGTGAACATGATCTATATGGACTTCAGTGAGGCATTTGACAAGGTAGACTGGTTAGCAAGGTTATATCATGTGGAATTCAGAGAGAACTAGCCATTTGGATACAGAACTAGCTCTAATGTGGTGGTGGAGGATTGCTTTGCGGACTGGCGGCCTGTGACCAGCGGTTGCTGGGTCCACTGCTTTTCGTCACTTATATAAATGATTTGAATGTGAACATAGGAGGTATTGTTAATAAATTTGCAGATGACACCAAAGTTGGAGGTGTAATGGACAGTGAAGAAGGTTACCTCAGAGTACAACGGGACCTTGATCAGACAGGCCAATGGGCTGAGGAATGGCCGATGGAGTTTAATTTAGATAAATGTTGAGCTGCTGCATTTGGAAAGGCAAATCAGGGCAGGACTTATACACTTAATGGTAAGGTCCTGGGGAGTGTTGCTGAACAAAGACCTTGGAGTACAGGTTCATAGTTCCTTGAAAGTAGAGTCGCAGGCTGACAGGGTAGTGAAGAAGGCATTTGGTATGCTTGCCTTTATTGGTCAGTGCATTGAGTATAGGAGTTGGGAAGTCATGTTGTGGCTGTATAGGACATTAGTTAAGCCACTTTTGGAATACTGCATGTAATTCTAGTCTTCCTGCTATATGAGGGATGTTGTGAAACTTCAAAGGTTTCAGAAAAGGTTTACGAGGATGTTGCCAGGATTGGAAGGTTTGAGCTATAGGGAGAGACTGAATAGGCTGAGGCTACTTTCGCTGGAGCATCAGAGGCTGAGGGGTGACCTTATAGAGGTTTATAAAATCATGAGAGGCATGGATAGGGTGAATACCCAAGGTCTTTTCCCCAGGGTGAGACAGTCCAAAACTAGAGGCCATAGGCTTAAGGTAAGAGGGGAAAGATTTAGAAGGAATCCAAGGGGCAACTTTTTCACACAGAGGGTGGTGCGTGTGTGGAACGAGCTACCAGAGGAAGTGGCAGAGGCTGGTAAAATTACAACACTGAAAGGCATCTGGATGGGTTTATGTATAGGAAAGGTTTAAAGGGATACGGGCCAAATGCTGGCAAATGGGACTAGATTAATTTAGGATATTTGGTCGGCATGGACAAGTTGGACCAAACGGTCTGTTTCCATGCTTTACAACTCTATGACTCTCTGTGACTCTATTTGAACTTGTGAGGTTTAGAAACTCTACTGTGTGAAGTTCCAGTGTGTGTGTTATTCCATCCACTATTATAACTAAATTGCTCACTTGAGAGGGAGGGGCAAGACAGTGATAAAATTTTGATATCTCCAGCTTCAATTCTCTTTTTGTAAACAGTATCTTTATAAATTATGGAATATGTTTCTGCAAATGTGAAAATCTTCAATAATAACACAAATTTGTTTTGCCTATATTTAAGTATAGACAAAACTTCTCAGCAGCAGTCTTTATCTGGAGGTAGGTGCCAGCCTTGGTTCAGCAAGCAACACAGACAAAAACTGTAGTACCAGGTCTCGCCACTGAAACACAAGCAAATAATTCAAGCTGAAACTCCACTACACTACACACAATATTAAGGATGTGCTGCACTGTCAAAGATGCTACTTTTATGGATGAGATATTAAACCCTCTCTGGTACACGTAGGAGATCATATGGCACTATTTCAAAGAACAGCAGGAAGTTCTATCTAATGTCCAGGCCAATAATTATCCCTTGACCAACAGATTATCTAATCATTAATTATACTGCCATTTGCTTGACTTAGCTGTGCATAAATTAGCTGCCACATTTCCTGCTTTACAACTTCAGAAGTACTGAAGTAAATAAGGCAATTTAGGATATCCTGAGGTTGCTAAATAAAGACAGTTTTTTTTCCTTCACTAAACTACAAAACATTAGTCCATACTGCACACCATCAACAGGGCTTTTTTGGCTTCCTTTAGCATACTATTTCTGCACATAATGATATTGTGTTATATCTCATCCTGTGCTATCAATCGCTTTTTGCAAATTAAAATGGTAGCTCTTTTTCTTTGGAAGGAGGGGCCAGGAGAAGTGAAGGATTTAGTTTTTGTCAACCATTGCACAGTACCTACAACAACATCATTAAAGTGAAAAATAAAACTATATTCTAAATGTTGTCTTGCAATGATGGTTATGTTTAATACTTACACATTATGAGGGGGCACACTCTGTTTTAAAAATGATTTCCACGGTGTGAACACTCATCTTTCAAACATGAGCTAAATAATTGCCTGGTTTTATTTCCATCCAGGATAGATCTACACTGATCTGCCATTTAAGTTAAGATCAAAATCCTCTTGTATACCTTTAATTCGCCAGAGCATACTTTTTAGTTAAATTGAGCCATGTTTCAAAGAACAAATTGCTGACTGATTCATTAGACTTTGAATGATGGTAAGAAGTTGAAAATTGGAATTTACCAATTCTTTGTCTGATCTACAAGGGTAGCATCACATCAAATGGGTCATTTCATCTCAGAGTCAAAGGGTTGACAGTTGAATTTCCATTCCAGAAAAGTGAGCACTAAACTGTCGGAGGGAATTCTAGTGCAGTACTCATTCTCCACTCTTGAAAGTTAAGTAGTTTCGATTAATTCTGAAATCAAGGCACTCTTGGGTGCATAACATAGATTCCACAGTACTATTATGAAGAAGAGCAGGGAAATTCTATCTGATATCCTGGCCATATATTTATCTCTCAATCATCACTAAAACATAGTATCTGGTAATTATCAAATTATTGTATATAGGATCATGCTGTGTGTAAAAATCATTGCCATGTTTTCATGTTGCCATGATTATAATTCAAAAATACTTCACCAGGCCATGAAGCAATTTTGGATGTTCTATGGTAGGTGAAAATGCCAAAGCAACAAAAGCTGTTCTTTTTTTTCCCCTTCTGGTATTTCATTATCCAAATATACACAGAGACTGTGGGACATGGAATTCTTTGCCACAGAAAGCCTTTGAAAAAATGCAGGTTTGAAAGAGATTTAGATTGTTGTTCCAAATTAGCAGAGTCATCATATTAGTTACATGCGTCATGTGGAGATAGATATTAACATATTGCAATTTATGCTATGGTTAAAGCTATAAAAAGCTAACAGAAGATACTTACAACCTTATTCCACAAGAGTCCAGTAGTGTGGTACTCCTTGATGTAGGCCTGAAGCTCTGTCCAGATACTGAGAAATGATTTGACCCATTCTACATGTCTCTTGTCACTGCAGTTGAATAAAGAGTTAAGAGAATATGAACATCAATGTTGAGATTATTGCAGCACTTATTTCAGTTTACACACTAAAATTATTGAAACCATCCCAGATAAAGAGACTAACATTCAAATTTATGACATTAGAAGATATTTTAACAATATAATTATGTTAGATGTTCACTTTAATGGGGGAAAAATTGCTATATTTCTTCAGGATGGCCCTGATTCTCAGGTAATTATACTCAAGTACAATACTGACATTTCCATAAGGGACAGGAGAAATTTAGCAGAGAAAAATCAGCAAGGGATAAAAAGTTGGCAAGATAATCTGGATATATTGGTGCTTATGTATACACCAACGGAACAAACTTTTCCAACAAGATATTGCAGCATTTTTAAGAGATGGAGCATTTTTCTATAGAGTCCACATTATGAAATCTGGACCTCCATATAATGAAATCATAAACTTTCTACACCAGACAGCTGCCAAATGAAAAAGAGTGATAGTGGTGGGAGTGGGGATATTGATACATCTCCATTCTCAACAGCAAAGCATTTTGTCCATCAAAATGGCATTCCTCCCTAATAGAAGAAAGATGGTCAGTGGTCAGAAGAGGCAAAAAACGATTAAGTAGATCAAAATAAAGAAGAAAGAAAAGAACAGAAGAAAAATACAAGAGTTAGCTCAGCACTATGCTCAGAGGCCTGAAGAGGCTAGTTAAATGGATCATAGAGTTATTGTTATAATTATATGTAGTCATTGAGTTCATGGGTCTTGCCTCTTTGTTAAGATTCTATCTAACACAGGAAAAGATAGCAGATACTTCTGGAAAGCTAAAAAAAATTCTTCAATAGAAAGTATCCTTTGGACATTCTGGAATCTGACTGAGTAGCTATCCCATTCAGAAATCTTTCCTATATGTTCCACAATGAAACTACCATTGACCCAAAACCCAATAAAGAACCCTGGATAATTTGTGAACTGGATGAACATTTGGTGGGAAAGCTGTACAGTAAGGTCCAATTGAAAGTGAACTATTAATGTTATCATTGAAATCAATGTATTAAGGACAACCAACGTATATTAGATTTGATCACAATGCCAATCATCTTCTGAGCTGTTACTTTGAATTTTGAGAAAGTTGTTCCAATTTTTTTGTCATGATGAGAGAAAATATTCTGAAGTTTTAGGAATGACAAAATATTAAGACCAACAAGTTCAGCTCTCATTGCCCAGGAAATTATTTTGCAGTTTGGCACTGCTGTTCACAATTTATACAAAAATTAGATTTTGAATCAAAATTACAATTTCTAACTTTCTGGATGACTTCAAACTTTGAGGGGATTATCAAGGGCTTAACCTCAGAATAAGGGGTCTTTTTTTTAAGAACGAGAAGGAATATCTTCTCTTGGAGGGTAGTGCATTTGTGGAACCGTTCATAGAGAGGGCTGTAGAGTTGGGTCATTACATATATTCAAAGCTGAGATATATAGATTTTTAATCAGTAAGGGAATAAAGAGTTATGAGGAAAAGACAGGAAAGTGAAGCTGAGAATGATCAGATCAGCCATGATCTCACTGAATGGTGGAGCACACTCAAGGGGCTGAATGGTCTGCGTCTGCTCTTATGTCTTCTGGACTTAATGAAGCCTATAATTATTACCTTTTACCACTGGGACTCAGAACTGATTTACTAATGTATGTTATTCATTGGAAACCTTAAGCTTTCCTCCTTAAACATATCATGGGATCAAAGGTTTGCAGTTCACGATTTTCCATTCTCTGACAGGATGGAATGTTGTTTTTTTCTTGCCTATATGAAGGGTCAAATTTAGCAAAGTTTGGAAAAGTTCAGTCTAGCCTCTGAAGCCCATAACTGTTGCTGGATGCAGGTTGGGGAGGGAGGTTATATATGTTTTTGAGGCTCTGTATCTACATTCACCTGATGCACCAGACATACTGAAAAGAAACTGGTGGGATTAAACACCTCATCTAACAGCCAGCCATGATGTGACTTACTATAAACCTCATTCTTTCTTTGTGCCTATTGGGATCTTCAACGTGAGAGAAGAATAAGATGAGACCAGAAAAGTCTGATGTTTGGATGACTTTCTGTTGAAGGATCTCTACTGGAAGGGAAATGATGGGGAAACTCAAGAGCTTCCAACCATTGCTACTAAAAACAATCCACTCCTTGCATTGTTGCCAGCTTCTCAAGCTAGCTATTTGAAATTTGCATGGAAATTTCCCCTAATGTTCCCATGTTTTAATCCTTCTACCTTGCTGATTTTATTTCATACATGGATGTGGCTACAATTCTGCTTTTCATTCAGGAACTACTGGTTAGGCAGACTTCAATCTTGTCTAAATTCAACATCCACACATACATACAAGGCTACATGCACACTTGAAACTTTTTCCTATCTCCATGCTCCTTCGCCAAGTCCAAAGATACGAAGATGAGACACCAAGGGGAAAATTTAATACAAACAAAGGGGTCTCCGCCAGCTCTGGAGTCAGTGAGACTCACATATTACTTCTATGGGGAAAGGCCTGCAATATTGATTATGCACTTAAGTGGTTAGTGGCACATATTCCCTGGTATCAAGGCATCCCACACTGAGGGCTACCAGACAATCAGAGGTACATAGTTCTACATTGCAGAACATATCATCAGCTGCTAACAAAACACTCAACAGAGGCTTAGAATTGTCAAATGACTCAGACAACAGGTGAGTGAGGGCAAGATTGGGGTAAAAAGAAGACCACTGGTTTTAAGCATAAGTAGACGGTATCACAAGATTGGTCTCTTAACAACCTCCCCCCATATCTTGTTACCAGGTCCCTAAATACCTGACTACAAGAGTGGCTGCTGAACATGTTTATTTACACAAGGTAGAGTGATATTGAGTGGTTCTAATTTTGGCTATTCACACTTTAACAGGGTCATAGTCACAGCACATGTTTGTTACTATTCTGTTCATTTATCTGTATGCAGAGTGCGTATAGGGTAAATAAGCACAAAAAATCTGGGAGTTGGCAAGGAGGATATGAGGGGTTATTGAGAATGGGGGGTGAGTCACAAGGATAAGACTTTTAGAAGTTACTGCTGCAAGGTTTCCACATTCGGACTACAGTTCACAGCCACTCTGAGGGGCAACAAACTATGTATCCTTGGACAACTTCTCAAAGATTGCTTTTTAGCAGGGGGTGGGCAAGAGAAAGGAGGAAAAGGAGGAGGAGGAAGAGGAAGTAGGAGATGCTGACTTCCCACAATGCAGCCAACAAGATTGGGAACTCAGGCTTCTTTCTTCCATGCTAATAAGAAGTGGGGGCATCAGGAATCCTAGAATTAGGTCCTGTCAACTATTTTTAAAAGTCTGCAGGGTCTCCCAGACTTTGTAAAAATCCAGCTTCAAATCTGATACTTTCTCGAATGACGTAGCTCAGCACTGCGCCATCTGGTGTGCTAATATATTGAACAGTCAAAGCAGCCTTTGATTTGTACAGGCTACAAAACACACAAACACACACACACACACACACACACACACAGCTGACTGCAAATGAAGAAAGTGACTAAAGAATAAAAAGTCTTTCTCAAATTACTGTAATTAGGAACCAAGACAGTTTCTACTGGATGGCTGTCATTGCTTAGCCAATTGCACCTGTTGTGTGGAGTGTGCATGAGGGGGTGGTGGATCATGCCCTGAAAGGCCCTGTTCAGAAAGTTTCAGACAGCCGAATCTTGAAATGCATGTCATATGGCACACAGTGCAGCATGATGTACAGCATTTCCTTTGTCAAAAATACAAATGAAAACTGTAATCCACACTCACGGCTGCATGCATAAAAAAATTCAAAACAAAAGGCCCTTTTGTCTCAATGGCTTTGGTCCATAATGAATGGCATTTGGCCATAAGGAGAATTATGAGTCCATCGGCCAATTTAACAGCTCATGGAATCTGAAACTTATCAAGGAATATTAAAAAGACACTCGCCAACAAAATGCTACTGTGTTTCTAGGGATACACTGGTAATCTAACCTCTAATTAATCTATCCAGGAATAAAGTGGCATAAACATCATTTATATGAAGAACAAAAAATATCAGGAAACATTCCACTGGTTATGTTGAATCCATAAAGGCAGAACGACATGGTTAACATCTCAGATTGATGACCATTTGTGATGAAAGATCATTGAATTTCTCTCGTTACTAATGATGCCAGACTTGCTGAGTGTTTCCAACATTTTCTGTTTTTATTTCAGACCAGCAGCATGTATTGAATTTTCATTTAGGCTAACTTAATGATAGCCTTTGACCAACTACACTAAAAAGGGAAAGGCCAGCACCGCCTGATGAGAAATTTATATCCTCACTGAAATCCTAATTAGCAATGCACTGCCTTGACATTTCACTTTTCCTTTAAATGGTGATTCTTGCTTTCGGTGGAGATGAAGAGGAAATTCCCATTATTGGCTGAAAAGAAAGAGGCAGTCAACTACAAGTAGTGTTCAGGCTGCAGAAGTTTGTGTGGACGGCTGAGAAGTGGGAAGATGGTTGGAACTACAAAAGCCAACATATTAATCTCCAAATAAATATCACTGTTATGCTTACAGCTTTCTAACTGATTACAACCTTGCAAAGATGTAACATTGAATAAGTTATTACTAAAATCCTTTCATTTGTTTTCAAAGCAATTGTGGTGCTATTCTCTGAATTTTTTGCCAATTATTTTTGTACTCCATAGAATCCACAGGCAACAGATTTAAACAAAACATATCATGGCTTGGAGAACAAGAAAGGTAAACTTACGTATCCTTATACTCCTTTAACACCCTGTTAGTATAGAAGGTGGCCGCATCATTCATCTCCTTAACGTAGGGACCTGGCTTAGGGGCCTGAATTCACAATAAAACATCAGGAGAAAGATACATAGAAAAGAGAAATTTGGAAAAACAAAGGACACATTAGATTCAACAGAAAACTGTTTATTAATTTGTTAGCCAGTTAACAACCAGTAAGGCTGATGCCTCTTAATGTCTTGATCTTTTCAAAGAATGGAAGGGCCATTTAGTCCATCGTACCTGTGGTAATTTTTTGAAACAGTTATTCAATTCACCCCACTCCCCTACTCTCTTCCAACATCATTTCATCCAAACATGTTTTGTTTAAAAACATGAGCAGTGAGCTACTTCAGTAGTAATGTAACCACCAAAAAAGAGATCACATTAAATTTTCGAAATTAGCTAATTTAGTAGATGATTTAACTAATAACTAGGTAATAGCATAACAGTCACTCTTAAAATATTATTTTGATATGTTCAAAGCGGAATATCTGACCATTTTAGAGTGTCATTACTAAATGGTATATCAGAACACCAGGCAATGTGAACATAGTGGAAATCTCTGTTCTTGCAGATAAATGTTTATCATATGCTAACACCATCACAGAGTTTCTAAACAGACCCCTAAAGACCTCTATTTTGATATCTTGTTTATCTTTATTTCTTTCCCACATCTAGTGACACAAGGCAGACAAAGCATGTGCTTATCTCTGTTTCCAGGACTGGCTTCTCCTGGAATAGGTTGCCAGCTTTTTACCAGAGGTGACGGCTTGAGGGCAACACTCCACATCACATATGGCTGAACTAAAAATTGTTCCATTCTTACCGCTTACCCTGGCACGTTGGAGGGATTTACAAGTTGAAAATTAATCTGTTTTGGCTGTGTTATGAATGCATCTTCTATGGACCGTCTGAGGCGCAATGTGATCCTGGCCATTTGTGGCTCAGAGACAGAAATGCTATCCTCTGCGTCACAAGAACTCTACCACTTCTAATAAACAAGACACTGTAGCTCCATGTTTTAAAACTCATGTGGTATTATTGGTTATAAGATCATCGATTGCTCAATCTTTGATTATTACACTTATTTTATGAGACAGCATGGTGTTCCATTCTCTGAAAACTGCATACCCAGGATACTCCATATCCCTCAAATTCCATTGCTGCCATTCACATCAGGCTCATATCAATGACAACTGTTTTCTTTGATAGCAGTTTCCTAATGCCAATTATCTACATTGTCCATCCCAAATGGATCCTTACATCATCCCAGAACAGCTTAGCTCAATTTAGACTTTCTTCTGTTTCTACACTGTGTTCATAATGCCATAGGTGGACAGTAGAGCATTAAGAGGTGGACACATTTCTTTTCACCAATAAAATATGAGTTCCATTTCAATCTAGAGTGACAGCGCAATGATGTTTTCTGTTGCACCACCATAAGGCTCTTTCACAAAGTGACTTTCAGAAACATTAGGCAAATCTTTTGAATAACTGGGAGAAAACACATCCCCAGCCTTGATAACTCCCTTCAACCATTTAATGCTCATTGTAACATTAAGCAACTCATACAAATATCCATATTCTGGGGTGCAAGACCCACCCCAGGGAGGTACTGGTTAATTTAGTTAGGGATGGTGGTCACAGCTGGGATCACACCAAGCCCCACAGATTAAAATGCTGGGAGCTCAGGATGCAGGTAGTTCTGTGGGGGCCTCTCCACAAGAAGACATGGTGCAAGGGCTGAGAGCTGAGGGTTGTAGTGGGCTCTGAGTGGGTGGTGACGGTAGGTTTGCGACGGGCAGGGAGGGAGGGAGCACTTGGGGTGGTGGGTGAGGGGCAAGACAGACACACGCAGCAGCAGGAAAAATTAGAAGGAACATGGGGTGAAGGGTGCCCCAATTGGGAATGAGGGGCTAAGAGGGAGGCAGCCTCTACATGGAAGCCACCTCCCTTTATCATGGCGAATCATGGTAATAAACAATCCATTCCAAATATCAGACTAACAATATTCAAACAGCCAAACCGGCAAGTAAGAATTCTGAATGAAAATAAGATGAAGCTGAATGACCCTTGATGGTTAGTTTGTAAAATTGGAACATGTGGCTATAGTAATGAAAATATGGAACTTTCTCTCCCAAAACCTAAGTGAAATTTCAAAACTTGTTGATAGATTTTCATTACGCAGGTTCATTAAGGCATATGGAAATGAAGTTGGCAAATGGAATAGAAACATTATTTAAGGTTATGGGGAAAGGCAGAAGAATGGTACTGAATCAAAATGATCAATCGAGAAGTCAATGCAGGCATGATAAGCCAAATGGTCTCCTTCTGCGCTGTAAACAATTCTGTGATGGAGTTTAAATGCAGGTTACCCATTATGTAACTGAATGCTAACACAGGATTAAGAAACTGAATGGTCTACTCGTGTTCTTATATTCCCAGAACAGATGTTTGGACTATGTTTGCAATAAAATCAGTTCTTGTGCACTAGTTTTAAGTTTGCAATATGATCTCTGGGTTGAGGGAAGGTGTGGACAACCTGAGTTTTGCCACTGTGGTGTAGGAAGTGACTGAGATTTAATTGTCTATTTTAAAACACTCATAGGGATACTGAATACATTTATTTTATTTTAAAAATGCCATGCAAAACTGAACACAGGCTGATCATGCACAGACAAAACACAGGTGGACTAGGGAGGGAAGCAGGTACTAACAAACAGGAAAAAAAGGTCACTGTCTACCATGCTGGAGTTGGGATTCCTTGAAAAGTGCACTCTCATACTGCTGAATTCATTCAATAAGAAATCTTTCCACTTACCACTGCAACCCATCCCAGTGCTGCGATGCTCTCGCTGACAGCTGACAAGTGGTTAAACATCTTACTGCCACGGTTCTTCTCTCGAAAGTTCTGGATTTCCTGAATTCTGTCTGATATGGGTTTGAGAAGTGCATTCATCTCATTCTGGGAGAGTAAACAAGGTGAAATGTTCAGGGGAAAATGTGAACAAAATGTAAGCTACACTGAGGCTGATTTAATATTTGTCTGACCTGCATTTTACAACTGCCTGTGTCTTTTATAAATCTTTGTATGGATATATTCCATATACACTAATAAAGAATTTCCAGTTCATGTTCAGGCAGTTTAAGTTTTGAGCATTTTGGAGAAAAGAATTTTAGAATGCAGCAGTTTAAATTGTTATGACTCCCAGTGCATGGGGTTGAAGGGCAGTAAGATGGTTCAGTTAAAAAAAAGTCTACATCTGTATATTCTAACAGTTGAATCTTAATTTATTTTATGCAAAAAATGACCAACTCAAAAACTTAACAAAACAATGGCATTTGCAGTGCTCAAATTAACAAAGAATTCAAACGAAGCAACTTTGATTTGAATGGGAATGGTCTGTCCTTTATAAAACTAATATAGAAAAGTACCTGGGATTGTTAGCTTTTATTCTTTTTCACTTAAAACACATTCTTCTTCTTTACAGTATAAGAACGTGCGAAACAAAAATGGTGGATGTATAATTGACAAAGTACAGAAAATTCAAGGCAAGCTAGCTAATTGGATATAAAATTGGCTTGAAGGTAGGAGACAGAGTGGTGGCACAGGGTTGCTTTTTAGACTGGAGGCACAAGGATCAGTGCTGGATTCACTGCTGTTCCTCATTTATGTAAATGATCTGGATGTGAACATAGGAGGCATGGTTAGTAAGTTTGCAGATGACACCAAAATAGATGGTGTAGTCTACAGTGAAGATGATTATCTCAGAATACAAAGGGACCTTGATCAGAGGGGCCAATGTGCCGAAGAGTGGCAAATAGAGTTTAATTTAGATAAATGTGAGGTGTTGAATTTTGCCAAACCAGGACAGGACTTACACAGTTAATGGTAGAGTCCCTCTGGACAGTGTTGCCAAACAAAGAGACCTTGAAATGCAGGTGTATTGTTCCTTGAAAGTGGAGTCACAGGTAAACAAGGTGGTAAAGAAGGCATTTGGAACGCTTGCCTTCATTGGTCAGAACATTGAGTATAGCAGTTGGGATGTCATGTTGTGGCTATACAGGACATTGGTGCAGCCGCTTTTAGAATACTAAGTACAATTCTGGTTGCCTTTCTCTAGGAAGGATGTTGTTAAACTTGAGAGGGTGCAGAAAAGATTTACAAGGATGTTGCTGGGACCTAAGGGTTTGAGATATAGGGAGAGGCTGAATAGGCTGGGGAGTTTTCCTCAGAGCATTGGACACTGAGGGGTGACCTTACAGAGGTTTATAAAATCATGAGGGGCATGGATAGGCTGAATAGCCAAGGTCTTTTTCCTAAGGTGTGGGATTCCAAAACTAGAGGGCATAGGTTTAAGGTGAGAGGGAAAAGATTTAAAAAGGACCTGAAGGATAATTTTTTCACATAGAGGGAGGTGCATGTATGGAATGAGTTGCCATAAGAAGTGGCAGAAGCAGGTATAATTACAAAATTTAAAAGGCATTTAGATGGGTATTTGAATAGAAGGCATTTAGAGGGATATGGACCAAATGTTGGCAAATGGGACTATGTCAGATTGGGATGTCTGTTTGAAATGGACAAGATGGACCGAAGGGTCTGTTTCTGTGCCGTATCTCTCTTTGACTCATTTTCTGTAAGAATTTTTAAGAAGTCAATACTTAACATTTTTGCTAGTACTAAACATTGAGATGGATGTATGTTTTAATCAGTTTAGTAACTACTCATTGATGAGAAAAAGTCCTTCAGATATTTCAATCTAGTGTCACTTTTCACATTTCTCCATTAGGAGGCAAACACTGCAATTAAAGTAATGAGCTATTTGGCCCCAAACCTTGCTACAAAAGTGAATGAGTGGTCAGGAAAGCCTTGGCACAGCCCGACACTCAAGTCAGGTTTAATAAATACTTAATATTTTCTGCAAATAGTTGATGCTGTTATATTTTGAATTTCTTGCGCAAAAAACGAATAGTGCCATTAGAAAATATTTTCCTCAAAAGGTTATTGAGGTTATTGACTCCTCTACTAAGGGAAAACATTTCTCCCCTCTATCCTGTGAATCCCCGCACATCTCTGTACAGCTCAATCAGATCGCCCCCACCGAGCCCGATCTTCTCTAAGGAAAACAACCTTAGCCTCTCTAGTGTTTCTTCAGAGCTGAATTACTCCAGCCCAGTCAACAATGGATAAATCTCCTCTGCAACCTCTCTAGCACAAAAATATCCTTCCTATAGTGTGGCGACAAGAACTGCACACAACTGCTGACTAACATCATATGCAGCTCCAGCAAAACCTCCTTGCTCATGTATTCAATGCATTGACTAACAAAGGCAAGTATCCCAAATACTTTCTTAACCACCTTATCTACCTGCCCTGCTGCCTTTAAGAATCTACGGACATGCACACCAAGGTCCCTCTGATCTTCTGTTCTTCCTAGGATCCTACCATTCAACATATACTCCCTTGCATTGTTACTCCTACCAAAATGCATCACCTTTGACTTTTCAGGATTAAATCCATTTGCCACTGTTCATCCCATCCGATCAGGCTGTCTATATCATCCTGTAGTCTAAGGCTTCTCCCTTGCTATTTACCACACTACAAATTTGCACATCATCTATGCACTCACTGATCATTTCACCTACATTCATGACCAGATCATCAATGTAACAAGAAACAGCAAGGGTCCCAGTACTGAACCATGTGTTACACCACTGGACAGACTTCCAGTCACAAAAAAACTTTTTAACCATTACCCTATTCTTTCTGGCACTAAATCAATTCCTGCCACTTTGGATCCAATTTGCCAATTTGCCCTGGGTCCCAAGGGGGCTAAGCTTCTTAACCAGTCTGCCATGCGAGACCTTATCAAAAATCTTACTGAAACCATATAGACTACATCAATTGCACTACCCTCATCTACACTACCTTCATCTACACATCCAATTAACCCACTGATCTCCCCTTTATGAAACCATGCTGACCATCCTCGATTAATCCTTGCCTCTCCAAGTGGAGATTCATTCTGTCTATCAGATTTTTTTCCAATAGTTTCTCTACCAGCTTGCTAAAATTGCTAATATCTCCACCCTCTCAATGCTAATTTATTCAAGTAGATCACAGTCCCCTTCCCTGATTTCTGGTCCCACATTATCCTTCTCTATTGTGAATACAGATGCAAAGTATTCATTTAAAACCTCAGCTGTGTCTTTCGACATCACACACAGATTTCCACTTTCGTCCCTAATGGGTCCTACTTGTTCAGTGGTTATTCTCTTGCCCCAACATACTTATAAAGCAGTATTGAGTTTTCCTTGAGTCTACCCTCCAGTGTTATTTTATGTCCCCTCTTTGCTCTCCTAATGTTTTTTTCCCAGGTAACCCCCTGCACTTCCTTTACTCCTCTAGGGCATCCACTGTATTGGGCCTTCAATATTTGCCATAAACTTCCTTCTTTTTCCATATCCAATCCATTACATTCCTTGACATTCAGAAGTCTCTAGACTTGTTGGTCCCTTCATTCACGTCTATGGAAACATGTTAGCCCTGCACTCTTACTATTACCCTTTTGATGTTTTGTACTGCTCTGGTGTGAATTTTCCTGCAAGTAGCTGGTAGCAGTGCACTTTAGCCAGATCCTGTCTTGCCTTATTGAAATCAGCCTTCTCCAAATTCCGAACCTTTATTTCCGGTCCATCTTTGTTCATAATCATAGTTAATTTATTTTTACATTTTAAAAGTAACTTTTAAAAAATGCATCACGAAACAGATAACACAGGTATAAAGCTAAAGACGGAAAGAGTGGTTGTACAAAAAAGGAAGATAAAAGCATATGCAGTTTAAAAGTTCTTAATATTATGGACCAGAACAAAGCCCCTCAAAATAGATCAAGGAGATAGCCTAGACCCTAACTTTCATCCTATTTAAAGGCAAGCGTAAGGTGCTGTGTTCCAGATGTGATTCGATTGGTCCCTTATCAGGTTATAACAAAACACACTTTATTCTCACAACACAGTTAAAATACAAACAAAAAATGAATTGGCACGACTTTAACTCTATCAAAATACTTAACAAAAATTATTTTAATGACTAATCATCAACTGTTCCAATATAGCAATATCTCAAACACACCCTTGATAAAGGCAATTTCAGCAAAACTGACTTTTCTCACGCGCTATCCCCAGTCCAAGAGAAAGGAACAATGAAAGAAATAATCCAGCAGCAGAGTTTTTGAGTCTGAATTTTTGAATTGAACTAATGACATATGGGCTTTCAGTGTGTCTGCAGGGGTTTAATGATTAACTTTGTAACTATATTTTAAGCCCTGGTGATGTCTTTTAATAAACAGTCTGAGAGAGCTGGTTATTGGAAGCTAATGGGAATTTGTTTACATTGGAGAGTTTGCAGGTGAACAAAATAAGCAGTTTTGTGCATTCAGCTTATAGATAGATGAGTCTGAAGCATTTTTTTTTCTTTTGATTTGGAGAACAGCCATAGCTCAAAAAATGTTTTTTTTTGTTTTCATTTTAGGCATATCTGCAGAAGTCTTAGCTGAAGCTAGATGTGTAAAGCAGTTGCTCCTGTGAAAGAGTGTTAGTTAAATTTGTTAAAGTGTTCCTCAGTGTAAGGAATTTAGTAAAAGTTTCCAACCAGAAGTTTTTAGTTAAAATCTTGTAGGATCATTTGAAGCTGAGAAAATTTAAGATCACTTGCACAAAGGCTCTAGGAAGATGCTCTCAGATATCAAGACTGAGAGTTGAAGCCACAGTTAAATAAAGCCCTACAGGGGTGATAGAGAAATGAATTCTCTCTAATGGGAATACCTTAAAGGAGTGCTTTGAACGTTAAAGAGATTAGGTTTTACTGTGTATTTCCACAACTTTAAATTTACTATATGTAAATAGTTTGAATTACATTCATTTCATTTGTATAATAAACTTTGGTATTATTTTTAAACCAAATCTCAACATTGTGCGCTCATGTTTCAGTGAAAGTCCATCGCACTAAAAAACCAAAAATAAACAAAACATTATCTATTAAGTCAGATTTCAGTCTGGGATATGATTTATCCAATAATAACATCAGCTGAGATGATATCACAATGTTTGGCACAAGTGTAAAAGCAGTATAATGTCTTTGTCAGTTTGCAAACCTTGTATTCTGCACATTTGAGCAGCACAGTGGCTGAGTGCTACTTCACAGCTCCAGGAACCCAGACTGTATGGAGTTTGTCTATTCTCCTAGCGTCTGCATGGATTTCCACCAGGTGCTTCGGTTTCCTCTCAGTCCAAAGATGTGCAGGCTAGATGGGTTAGCCAAGGTGAATGTGGGCTTTGGGGATAGAGTGGGGCCCAAGTCTGGGTGGAATGCTCTTCGGAGGGTCAGTGCAGACTCAATAGGCCAAATAGCTCTCTCCGCACTGAAAGGATCCTATGATTCTATAAATAATCACTGTAATTCTACAATAGATGTCTTTTATTCAATAAAACCAAAAGCCAGTTATATTGATTGCTATGAAGCTCAGATAAAGAAATTAAACCATTCGGACCACCTGTCATCAACCTAGGCACCGGAAACAATAACAGCAAAATCAGCCATGTCAACTATGAAAAGTCCTCCCATCCAACAGTTGGGGGCTAATGCCAAATTTGGGACAGCTATCTCACAGACTTGTCAAGCAGCACCCTGACACTGCCTGTAAGGCATAATTCCATGAGTACGGTTATGTCCCAGACACCACCATCACATCCCAGGATATGTCTTGTCCCAAAACCAGGACCACATGGCAGAGGTGGTGGCACAGTAGTATACAGTCAGGATGGAGTTGCCCTGGGAGTTCTCGACATTGACTCCAGACCCCATGAAATCTCATGGCATCAGGTTAAACACAGACAAGGAAACATCTTGCTGGTCACCACGTATCGTACATCCACAGCTGATGAATCAATACTCCTCCATATTGAACAACACTTGGAGAAAGCACTGAAGATGTCAAGGGTGCAGATTGTACTTTGAGTTAGGGATTTCGACATTCACCATGAAGAGTGGCTCAGCAACAGACTGAGCCAGTCAAGCCCGAAAAGACAAAGCTGTTAGACTGGGACTGCAACAGGTGGTGAGGGAACCAACAATGGGGAAAAACATACTTGACCTCATCCTCACCAATCTGCCTGCTGCAGATGCATTGGCCCATGAGAACATTAGTAAGTGTGACCACTGCACAGTCCTTGTGGAGACAAAGTCCCACATTCACATTGAGAACACTCTCCAGTGTGTTGTATGGCACTTATCAGCATGTTAAATAAACAGGTCTAGCAAGACAAAAAATCTTCAAATAGCACCTTCCAAACCCATAGCCACTAATATCTAGAAGGCCATGGGCAGCAGATCCATGGGAACACCACCATCTGCAAGCCACACACCATAATCTGGAAATAGACAGCCGTTCCTTCATTGTCACTGGGAAAAAATCCTGGAATTCTCTCTCAAATAGTGAGTCTACCTACAGCACATGGACTTCAGTGGTCAAGAAGGCAGCTCACCACCATCTTCTCACTGGCAACTAGAGACAGGCAATAAATTCTGACCAGCCTTCAATGCCACGGTCCCACAAGTGAATAAAAAAAGAAGTCTGACAACCTGGCCCTTCTATTGTATGAAAGAGTGGAGCTCCACATTTTTGAAAGGAAAAATTTGCTCAGGGCTCCAATGTACTCCCGTTCTGAAAGTTCTTGTAAAATGCAGAACCGTCAGAACAAGATAAACCTTGCCTCCATTTTAGAGCAATCAGCTGTTGTATTCTGAAATTTAAAGGCACCAACAGCCACTTTGACAGCTGGGTGTGAGTGTCATTCAATCAAAGACATTCAGTGCCTCATCAAGAGACTGTTTATCAGAATGGTGGTTTTTGCCTACTAGGATGTCTTGCGGTAGCAACATGTCATTACACCCTCTACTTAGGCTTTATTCTGGTGGTCATTCGCCTAACCTTCAAGGCTAACCAGCGCCAGCAACAAATTTCTCATCATGTAAAACAAAACGTTTGTTTTAAATACAGAAGAGCACTTTTGTTGCGGTAGGTACATTGAATTCATATTATATGAGAGGGGTGACCTCAGAAACTAAAAGATTGAGACCCAGTGCACTAGGTGCACATAAATGATACATTATGTTTTTGATCTGTTTTTGCCCTAACCATCAACCTCCATCTACCCTTCTCTCTGGATCTCCCACCTCATCAAAAGCCCTCTCCCTCCACCATTAATTACGTGGTCCAGATCCTCCATGATTCTGGGACTCTGGGCGGTGTTCTGGCAGCAGCTCCTAAAGTTGTGACCCTTAATGATGTGGCTGAGAGCAATAGAGCTATCACTAGCTGGGATGTCTGCCTCTGGAACCTGATTCCAGGATGAGGCCAATCTGTGTCACGCTGGCTTTCCCACCAGCAGTACAGACTCCTTATACCACAGCAAATTCTGCCTTTTGTGAAATATGCTCCACGAGAATTTCTGCTGTGCAGTACTTCAGTGAACCTGTAGCCTTCTGAAAGAAGAGGGTTTTAATTTTGCAAGGAACGCCAGCGGAAGTCATGAACAAAGGAGGTTGCAAGTTGAGCCATCCTGTTGAACTGTCATTTACTCCTCAACCACTGATTTATTAAAAAAGGAAATTCCCTTATAGGCTGGCATATTCCCATACCGACCTGATATAAAATATTTGGAAGTAGTTGGATCAAAAGCATAGCCGAATTATTTACATACACCTAATGCATTGTTTCTGAGGTCCTCTCTCTTATGTAATAATTCCATAAAAACTTCTTATGTTTTAGTTAATGTGAAATTTGCTGACACTGCTGGTCACTATTGAAGCTTAGGTGAAACAAGTGGGCACCAGAACAAGGCCTGGGTAAAAGCTTAAAAAATGTATTGCTGCTACAAGCCATCTTGTGTCAATTTAAAAAATGAAGCTCAGTTACAGACCATTGACTGAATCAAATGTCTGTGGTACTGAGAGATGTAGGGAGATTGTGTAAGGACTGCATTCTACACATTCTATGGTTATGTTTGGTGGCTATCTTGAAATTTTCTGTAGACCCCTGTTCTAGAGATGATTTTGGTGACCAGGGTGAAGAGACTGAATGCAATTAATGCAACTTGTAGGCAGAGAAATGAAAATTTTTGTACTTTAAATTTTATTAAAAAGTTTTCAATAAGAGCTGGCTAAACTTTTGCTTCACCAGTCTTGTTGGAAGGAGGCAGCACTTTGTAAAGATAAAAATAAACCCAATTCTGTATCTCTGTCAGCTCAAGCTGTGCATTCTGACATAACCCACATGCTTAAGTGTCAACATGTTTGTCCTACTTTCAGGTTGAAATCCCAACCAGTTTGAGAAAATGTCAAAAGAATTTAAAGTAAAAGGGATCAATTTGTGCTCAGCAGGACAGTGTTTCAGTTGTACTCCAAATTTGCCTGGTAACAGTCTTCCATATGTAATGATGAGGGAAAGTCATAGGGTGAAGGTCTGCAGCTGGCTACGGCAGAGATTGATGATGGCATTTAAAGTTTTTAGAATGATTAACTGCAACTGAAATAACTGCACTGTTCCAATGACATAGCTTGGAGCATCTGCAATATTTAGTGGAGACATCTTAAATCATCTCGAACAAGTGTTTGTGTCTTGCCATAGGTAGTTATAAAACTCAACTTGGGTTTTATAAATTGCTCAGCAGAACACAAGGCTTTGTTTCTGTAAAACCAAATAACTCTTAGACAAGAGCCAAAATAGACTGTTAGCTACCATGACAATTGTTAACAATTCAATCCAAACTGTATCAAAGAGCGTGAGCATATGTTCCATTATCCTTACAAGGATGTTCATTTTTAGATCCAGTTAATAGCACAAAATATTTCAAAAGAAGATAAGCATTCGAACAGGCGACATTAGATTTTATTCAATGTGCCTCATATCAAGGCAAAGAAAAATACCAAAGAAAATTTCTAAAGTTATCAATTTTATTATCTACACAGAAGCTCTCAAAACAAAGTCTCTACGCCTGAGGCCCATCTATAAATTAGATCAAAGGGCAAATAGACTACAATAAGATATTGTATGAGATCATCATAGAAGGTAACATTGGCTACTGCTTTGGAATTGTCAAGTGCTCCTGTATAACCCTGGCACATGAGGAAACTAAACTACAGACTGAGTGCTCTACATCCTCCAAGTAATTCTGTCACTAATCATTAATAAAGTTATAAAAATATCTTCAATATGATATGCTTAATGGGATATGGAGAATTTAAAAAACACATATTCTCCTATCATGGATGATATTTATGCACATCCCTGGATGCTCTGAGGTGGTTAGCCTCCTCCTTGTAACACTGTGGTCTTATGATGGTGGTATTCTCATCACTAAGGAATTCCACGGAAGGGGTATAGTATTGATGAAAGAATGACATGTCCAAGTCAGGATGATGCATAATTTGGAAGGAAATTTGAAGGTAATATTGCTCTTGCACATGATACTAGAGATCACAACGGGAGGGGCTGCATTTGTCCCCTTAATAACTTGCTGCAGTGCATCCTGGTGGTTAGGTATACTAAAGCGAATGCTGGTCAACAGTTGAATATCAAATTTGGTTTCATGGACAGTAAGTCAAATCCTGCTCCTGGATGGAGTTTCTGTGCTACATGACTCTTTGACTCTTAAGTGTTGCTGGACCTACATTCATCACTGGTGGGTCAAAATCCCAACATCCCCTACCTAATAGAACTGTGAGAGCACCCGTCATGATATGGACTGCAGAAGTTTGAGAAGGCAGCACATAACCACCTCTCATGAGCAATTAGCATTGGATAATTAATGCTGGTTGTCCAGTAATCCCCTCAACCCATGAACGAATTTAAAAAATAAGCTCTCTCAGATAAGACATGAAAATTAGATTAAGAATATTAAATTCAATCCACTGTTCAGAAACTAGAGCTTGAATAGGATTTGAATACTGTGAGGTGAAATAGGATTGACTCAGTCAAGATCTGGCTTTGGATGAGCAGTGAAAAGTTGCTGGTGGAAAGCAAAAAGATAAAACTAAATGTTCTGGGTACACAGCTAGTTTCAGGCTAAGATGTAACATGCAAATGAGGCAACTATGCATCAGTGAAACTTACACAATTCTAACAGGACTATATAGGGTAAACACAGGAAAGATGTTCCATATAACCAGAACCATGTGTCACAGATAAAAGATACACCATTTAGGACCCAGAGAGTGGTGAGCCAATGAAAATCTCTGCCACAGAAAGCAGTTGAGGCTAAAATACTTAATGTTTTGAAGAAGGGGTTACATATAGTTCTTAGCATTAATAGAATCAAAGGGTATGGGAATAAAGTGGGAACTGGGTGCTGGTTGGATCATCAGCCACGATCATATTGAATGGTGGAGCAGGCTCGACAGGCCAAATGGCCTACTCCTACTCCTATTTTCTGTTTCTATATTTTCTATGTATATACCATCCAATTCGAGGGATGATAAACAAACACATGATAATGAAGGGGAAAAGGTCTTGTCTTCCCTTTTTGACCAGCCACTGGCCCTGAGCCAACAGTGTCTTAGAGAGGCTGGACAAGATTTTATTTGTGTGCTAAGTAGTGTTCCTTGAGATCTCATACTAGATGGCTCGTCTCACGCATTCCAAGAAAGTTATGGATTTGGAGGCCTTAGACCAGACCTAAATTTGGACCTACAAACAAAGCTCTCACTTGGATTTCCAGGGAAGATTGCTCATGAATCCTTAGGTCCCTGAGATTATAACCAGCAAACATTGACAGCAGCAAGCATTCCGAAATGGTACCTTAACTTCTGAAAGCACAGGTCAGCCTGAAACCTTCTGTTTCTGGATTGTGGTATCGAAACACTTTTCACTGTATCTTTCTAGGTACATGTGACAATAAATAACTTAAAATAATATGTAAACATTTTGTATTTTACGTTAGTGACACTATTAAACTGTGTTATTGTCTTCATTTCACAGTAAAGTGTAGCAACAGGATTTATTGCAAGACCTTTTAAAAACAAAGGCTAGAATCTTGCACTCTCCTGCATGGCAAGTTTGTGCATAGGGATATCTAGTGAGGATCCCGCTACCCTTCCACCTCTACTCTGATTAAATCTGTGGCAGGAAAGCCTGCATACAGCCTTCCACCCCACTACCAATTTTAGTCGTCAGATGGACAATTATTTCTCATCACGCAGGGCAAACAAGAAAACACTGGGGGTACAGCTTGTGTGGGGTCTCCGAGTGGGGTCTCTCATTCAAAGGTACTCAGTAACTGATTGAAGGGCCTGGTTTGTGAAAGGAGAACCTACAAAGAGCCAACCATCTGCCAATGCTGCCGACCATCCTCCCACATACCACACAATCCTCCTCCAGCCATCACTCACCCAGGATCCAGTGACAATCCAAGATCTTGGTGGCTGCTGTACTGCAGCAGGCAGTGGTGGTACAGCTGTTCAATAGAGCTGCTTGCTGTTGGTTGGTTGGCAGCTTTAGGCAGATAAAACTTCCGGCCGCAGGGTCTTTGATCCCTGGAGAAGGCCTGGTACTCGCCTGTCAAATGCCTGCATGGGACAAGATGCGGAGGAACTTACTGAAAATAGAAACCCAGCTCTCTTGCTGGCTCTTCAGCTGAGAACCCTGTTGCCTCTACAAGATTCATCCTAAAGCATTTTCATATCTGGTACCCACGCAGCCACAACAGGACATGGGGAATGAAAAAAACTGCAGCAATTTTACGTTCTAGAAGTAATGCATTGTATACCTCCACACCAAACTGGGTGGTGTCTCTGAAGACTGAATCAAGTTTGGACTAGAGGGGGGAAACCTGATGAACTTAACTGTACAAGACAAGACAGTCAAGAATTCAGCTTTCCATCCATCTTAAAGGAAAACAGAAAGCTCTTAAATATTCAATGCTCTCTGACTTACAGTAGATGGAAATGGTCATTGCAGTGTTCCTATTAGAGCTCTGAAGGAATTATTCTCCACTCTTGGTCTTTGACCAACTGCTACATGACACATTGATAACACATAGCATATATTCAAGACACTAGAGGAATTTGCATCAAATCAACACAATAGAAAGTAGAGTTAAAGCCTCAATGCACTTCAATGTGGTACCAGAAATGAGATACTTCAGCCATGTTAAGAAATTGGGATGGTTCTCCTTAAAGCAGAGATGATTGATAAAGGTATTCAAAATCATGAAGGGTTGGAGTAAAAAAGGGACAATAGTTTCTGGTAGAAAGATCCATAATCAGAATACACAGTTCTAAAGTAACTAGCAAAAGGATGAAAGACAACAGGAAGAAAAAAAAAATCACGGAGTAGTTCTCAGGATCTGAAGGCACTACCAATACGGTGATGAAAGCAAGTTTTATCACATTTGAAAGGGAATTGGGTAAATGCATGAAGGAGAAAGTTTGCTGGGCAGTGGAGAAGAGCAGGAAATGGGACCAATTGAATCACTTATTCAAAGAGTGGAACAATATTCTTTAACTTTATTATGATGGGTTTGAGGTGAGAATATTCAGTCATAAAAGTTTTATAATTGAAGCATCTAATTTCATTAAAAAAGTTTGTTAAGTGTAGCTGTAAATGACAGATTGCATCTGTCATGGCATAGCGGAATAACACTTTGCTGTTTGGTTCACCACCTACCACTTTCTTTTTCTTTTCCTGTGATCCTGGAGAGTTAAGAGAAAACAAAACAAATAGATAGAGAGACAGTTACACCATTTTCCACACTGGCTGTGAGAGTTCTGTATTAAATATGATAGGATCTATAGTTTTTCATTGTTACTATGCATGTTAAGAAAGCACCAACACCATATGAGTCTCTCACTCAATGATAAAAAGCTTCAGAAATGGAGGAATTCCAATAAACTCCTTTGGTTGAATTAGTAGGTTGCCACAACAGGGGACAACATTAATATCACTAAACAGGACCAGTCCCCATGACTGCTCACAACAACCTGCCATACCATGTACCAGGGAATGTTGGACCATGCACATGGCATGTTGCAAAAACAATTCATAAATGCATAAGCAGTGAAAAACAACTGCAACAAAAATAAAACTAATTTCAAGTGCAATTCTTTGAAAGGTAGGTCTTTAATAGACACACGATAAGGCTGTACAAATGGTAATGTCCAAAAAACAATTAAAGTACTTTCAGTTGGTGAACTTATGTTTCCTGTGGTTGATCGCAAGAGAGTGATACTCAGCACTGATGTCACAAGCCTGGCCTTTCCAGCTGAAGTTTCATGCAAAAAGCAGTTCAAATTGCGAAAGATTTAGGACTATATTACTTGATTCTCTTGTAGGTACATTTTGATTTTGTTTGGGATAACGTTATAGTATAAGAAATGATTGTAAACAGAACACAGCACAGAATGTGCAATCAACAAGGTTAGAAATGATATAAACAGTTATTCTGAGCCCTCACTCAGTCCTTTCGTAACTGCAGTGAATTACAGCTTTCCATGGCCAGCAGTATCGTCTGTTGCTTTTTATGGAAATGTTCTAAATATAAATTCTAGATAGTTGAAGGTGGGAGAAGAAATCACATGATCAATACAACTTGCTGTTGCTGTCAGTATGTAAAGTGGCAGCTGGACTATGCAGATAAACAAACTATTACAGAAAATCTTTTATATAAAGTCAGTGATGAAAGGGAATTTGCATTACTTTTTCTTTTTTTGTGAAAGAACAACAAATAATTAGTGAGGCATGTTTATGACTCAGACACTAGTCTTTAAAATCAACCTCTTGGATGGAAACTTTTCACATTATGGGTTTAGCCAAATGTTATATCTATCATTGGCAAATATGTGTTACTGTTTGGCATTTTTGATTTTTGGTGTCACAGTTAGTCAGATGGCAAATTCAATGACTTTTTTTATTCACTTGTGCAACATGGGCATCGCTGGCTGGCCGCATTTACCACCCATTCTTGTATGCCCCTAAGAAGGTTAGAACTGCTTTCTTGAACCACTACAGTCCATGTGCTGCAGATAGATCCACATTGTCCTCAAGGAGGGAATCCCTGGATTTTGATCTAGTGACAGTAAAGGAACGGTAATATATTTCCAAGTCAGGTTGGCAAGTGGCTTGGTGTGGAACTTGCAGGTGGTGCTTTTCCAATGTATTTGCTACCCTTATCCTCTAGATAAAAGTAATCATGGATTTGGAAGGTGCTGTCTATGGATTTTGGCAAATTTGTACAGCGTATTTTGCAGATAATACACACTGCTGCTACTGGGCTTCAGTGGCGGGAGGGAGTGGATGCTTCTGGGTGTGATGCCAATCAAGAGGGCTGCTTTGTCCTAGATGGTATCAAACTTCTTGAGTACTGTTGGAGCTGCAGTCCTCTAGACAACTAGGGAGGATTCCAACACATTCCTGATTTGTGCCTTGAAGATGGTGGACAGGCTTTGATCAGTCAGGTACGAGTTACTTGTTGCAATATTCCTAGTCAAGTCCAAAAACTCTAACTTGAAATAATCTAGTTTTTAAATGTTCCAACAGAAGTCAGGATATTGTGAGAGTGTAACAGAATGCTAACCCTCTCAGGAATGAGCAAATATGCACAATGCTGAGAAATAATGGAGAATTTATGTTTGCTAAATCCTTAGGTTTGCCACCTTCAGTTATCTTTACACACAAGCCATTTAAAATTCATATATAGAGAACAGATTTTGTAGTCAGCAGAATTTAACTTTGGAATGACATTTTGGCAACAGCTGCTGAAGAAGGGTCTAGGCCCGAAACGTCAGCCTTCCTGCTCCTCTGATGCTGCTTGGCCTGCTGTGTTCATCCAGCTCTACACCTTGTTATCTCATGCTGTAACTAAGGGTTGGATTTTAGCAAAAATCAGCTACGTGAACTGTTGAAAGCTTTCTCACACAATTCTGCACAGCTCACCTCATTACGTATGCACCACTGTGACACATTTATTATGCCGTGCTTGCATTGTCTTGTGCTCACCAGAGGCGGATATACTCACCACTGCCAGGACATGCCTGCTTGCATTGCTGTCCACCAGGCCATATGCGACAAGCCAGGAACTGACATTCCCAGTATGTTGCTGCACAATTCTAATGGACATGACCGAGAAAGGGTAGTTGGCAATCCATTTGCCAACAAGGACAGTCTGATCTGAAATTGCTACCCAAGTCAGTGCAATATCCACAGACTGGAGGAATGCCCAGCAATACAGGAAGATGATTACTGACTTTCTACACTTCCCAAGGCTAAGTAACACCACCTTCTCTCTGCTACCTCATGTTTATTTTAATTCTACCACTGCACTAACCTTCCAAGACTCCTGGTCTACCATTCTCAGCACTGCATGTAACATCTTCCCTCAATTGCATGCACCCACCCCAGCTCTTCATACCACTAAACCTGCATGCTTTCCCGCTTCCTACTCACTTACTCAGAACATCTCACCACTTTTTCCCCAACTACAACAGTACTAACAGTTATAAAGGCCATTTTCATCTCATTCAATCCCTCCCTCTGTCTTATTCCAGGATGTAACATCCCATAATTAGACACAGTGAACCAAGATAGTGTTGGGTTGCCCGACATTTGTCTCCTCACCCCCAACAAGGACAGAATCATTGCGTTTGCAGGAGAGGATAGAAACCACTCATATAGCGATGCCAAAAACTCCATGCCCTGGCAACCAAGTAAGATTCACTGTGAAGTGCTGTGCTGCTCTCTCATAACCACTAGGGCAAATATATTCTTAACATGCCCAAGCATCTATTCCTATTTTGCAACTCATTCCCTCACTTGTCCCCTGCAGGCACCAGCAGTATCTGCACAGTCTCTGCCCTTACGAGCTCAGTCCCTCAGTTCATTATCTCCCCCTCCATCTCTGAGGAAGGTCACTCAGAAGAAGCACTCAGAGAAATATCTCCTGTACTCTCCATCAATTGGGATACTGATACTCTGATGGATTCTTTACCTGGATGACAATTTGAAGCACATTTGGATTAGTATATTACTGGCATGCCTCTGCAGCTGCCGAGGAAGAAATGTCTTAGGCACTTGGAGGACTGCCAGAGGACAGGCACCTGCTCAGCCCAGGGCAGGAAAGGACCCCATACTATCAGCCATTAGTAACTTCAAAAAGACACAGGAACAACAGGTAGTTTTGTCAAAGACACTCAAGAAACTGAATTGAAGGTTGGATGGCTTCACCAACTTTGTATGTACCAGGCTGGGTCTTGCATTCATGCGTCTGTCTCAGTGGATAGGTTGGCAGCTGTCATGGAGACCTAGGTCCAGCACACACTGTCTGTCAGATGTATGCACAGATCTGCAATCCATCATTCCAACCTTTGGTGGTAATCACCAACAGGAAAAATGAGAGGAGAATGAGGGGCTCTGATCTCACATTCCAGGTGCCCCTTCCTCACAAAGAGACAGGTAGGCGCCAGCAGGCACCCAACTGGAGAAGGAACCATATACAGGTTCCCAAGAAGTCTTTTCTCAGGGCGTTCCAGAGCTGCCGAGCTTTCCACTTCCACCCTGCCTGCATTCAACAACTCTGCAGGAGCTGAAGCTAAGGAGGGTGAATATGCACCTGACCAGGACACACTCAGCATTTCTGGACCCTCTAGGGATATCTGTCCAAAACTCCAAAAACGCTAACAAGGTTCTACTACAGGACAGGCTCACTCCACTCCAGCTGCAGATGCTGGGGCTACACCTAGATGTAATGGGAGGGAAAGGAGAAAAGAAAACCTACTGTGGGGAACATAAGTGCACAAAACCTGTCTGTAAAAACAAAAAACAACTTCAGTTTTCATCATCAGTTCTGTGAGTGACTGTCAATATAGCTCCAGCTCGAAGAATGAAATTAGATATACTAGCCATCTGTAGTGCTGTACAATTTTCTAGCCCTGTGTGAATGACAGCCATCCTTTCCATAGCACCTGCACTAGCATTAAAGTATACGTGATTAAATGAGGCAGCATTGGATATTGTGAAGGATTTCATCAGTTTGTAACCAGTAAGTTTTATGAAGCAATAGGAAAAGTGCAAGAAGATCAAACTGATAAACTGAATTTGCAATTGGGATTAAACAAAGTATGCTGGCCTCAGCAGCATCAAAGCATTTACAGTCAGTGTAAGGTGACTTCATACAACTCAGTTCCACTGAACAAAGTTCACAAAGCAGTTCTGCTTTTATTGCTTTGGCTGAAACTGTTGCATTGTAGAATGCCGAAGGGGTTGTTTCTTCTGAAGAACGCCTTCATTTTCCTACTCAGTACAATGTTGCAACTCTCATGAATCCTGATTGTCTAATTTATAGCTTTCTTGTGCTCCCCAGTTGTCCAGTGCGAAGCATCCAAGGGTTAAGCGGCATCTTCTGTACTGTTATGCAACCAATCCCCAGACATGACCTGCATGGGAATCTCATGTTCAAGGGGCATCTTATGGCTTGTGTTGGGCATAGTGGAGGTAAAGTGTTGTATTGCCCTTCTCTGATTTGCATGGCTACAATCCATGGAGGAGAAGCGAATGTGGGTGTCCTGTATCTTTGGAACGTCATCAGGGCAGCACTGCTGAAAACTCTATTAGAAGGCTGCTATGCATCAACTGGAGGTTAATGCTGATTCTGGGTCTGCGTTTTTCATCCATTCTTGTAGATGATCTTAAAGCAGTGGCCACAGAGACCATAACAGCTTCTGTGTTTGCATCCATTGGCAACATTTCCAATGAGCCTATATGGGCAATATCAGAAACAAAGCAGTTCCACAGTAATATGATCATTCAGCAGTCGCAGCGCACACACAGTAACAGGTAAACAGCATTCTCCATACATTGAAACATGGAGGCCAGTGGAGTGCCTCTGCATGGACCTTGCACGTGATTAACCTAATTCAGATGTATTCTGTTCAAGATGTTAGGCACATATTTAGGAGGAGATTGTAAATGTGGCAGCAACAAAGAGAATGTTTCCCTCCACCACCAACATTATCCAAGAAAAGCATCATTGCATACAGGGTAACAGTAAGGGCATTTTATAGCCAAGATGTGAAGTGAGCAGCTCCTGCATCTTCTGTAAGCTATGAAAACTTACAAGGTGATTGTGACTTTTGAAAATAAAGTAAATATTTATTTGGCCTGAGATTATTTGTGCTTCACAGTCATGAGTAGGATCGAATTGTAATTTGAATTATATGTGAAGATTGCTTGTGGTCAGGAAGTTTCATTCAGTCAGTTAGTTGATGCATGAGGTACATGTACAGAATTATGTGATAACAGATGAGTGTTCGTTTTATTCCATTATCCCTCAGAGTGCCTCATATCTACAAAGTGGACCTCCCTCTTTCAGGCGATGTACCATGACCTTCCGGGTATGGTGGCAGCCATTTTTTTTTTTTTTTACCTCGAATGCACACTTGTAAATTGGATGAGGACAGAGGTGACATAGGCAGCGCTTCACAAGTGTGGCTTAGCAATACTGTCATAGAACCATACAGGCCTGTGGCACAGAAAAATGCCCTTCACCAGTCAAAAAACAACGACCTAACTATTCTAATCTGATTTTCCAGCACTTGGCCCATAGCCTTGTGTGTCTTGGCAACACAAGTGCACATCTAAATACTTCTTCAATGTTAAGACTGTTACTGCCTCTACCACCCTTATAGGCAGTGAGTTCCAGATTCTCACCACCCTCTGGGTGAAAAAATATTTTTCCTCACACTGCCTCAAAAAATTCTACTCCTTTCCTTAAATCTATGTCATTGGTCATTGATGCCTCCAAGAAAGGGAAAAGTCTCTTCTCGTCTATTTATCCCTCAACATGCTTAAACTACTGGACCTATGCCTGACCACCCACTTCACCTTCAACGGCCAAACATATGAGCAAATCAATGCGACACCCATGGGATCGCCTATCTCCGGACTTATAGCAGAAGCAGTGATGCAAAGACTAGAAAGGCCTGCCCTTCCGCAAATCCAACCTAAAGGGATACGCTACGTAGACAACACCTTCGTCATCATTAAACGGACCAAATTAGAAGAGACACACAAACTCATAAACAACACCCTCACCGGAATAAAATTCACCAAAGAGGAGGAGAAGAACAAACAACTCCCATTCCTGGACGTCATGGTAGAACGCAAGACAAATGGGGAACTGCAAACGAAAGTACACCATAAAGCCACACACAGAGACCAGGTATTGAACTTCAATAGTAACCACTCCAGCACACACAAACGAAGCTGCGTGCGAACGCTATTTAAAAGGGCAACAACACACTGCAGCAACATGGAACTACGCCAAGAGGAGGAGGAATACCTCTTCCAAGTGTTCAAGGATAATGGATATCCAAAGAACTGGGTCAGGAGATGCCTACAGGAACAGCATCAGAAAGATTCTACACGCCCCAACACACTCATCACACTACCCTACATCAGGAACACGTCAGAACTCACCACAAGACTTCTACGACGGCTGGGCATCAGAGTGGCACACAAACCCACATCAACCCTATGACAAGTGCTCACCCAAACTAAAGACCCACTCCCCACCATGGACAGGACCAAGGTCATCTACAAGATCCCCTGCAGAGACTGCGAGAAACACTACATCGGACAAACAGGAAGGAAACTAACAACAAGAGTACATGAACACCAACTGGCTACAAAAAGACACGACCAATACTCACTCATCTCAATCCACATGGACAAGGAGAACCACGACTTCGACTGGGACAACACCAAGATCCTGGGAAAGGCTAGGCAGAGACAAGCACGAAAATTCCTGGAAGCATGGCACTCCAAGAAGCAGGCTATTAATTAACACATTGAACTCGACTCCATATACATTCCACTACGGAGGAAACCCGGAAGTGAGGCAATCCATCGCAACGGACGCCAGAGTTTAAAAACCAGGCGGGAAAACACACCGACGCTTCATCAGAGGCTGCACTGAGGATGTTACCCAGCACTGGTAACGAAACGTCTGCGGAACAACAAAACAGCTCGGCGAGCCAACCAACCTCAACACCCACAACCCGAGCTACAGATCAACTCCAAAACCTTATTTATCCCTTCATAATTTTATACATTTCAATCATGTCACCCTTCAGTCTCATCTGTTCCAAGGAAAACAATCCCTGTCTATCTAATCTCCGTTCACAAATAAAACTCTGCAATCCAGGCAACATCCTGGTAAATCTCCTCTGCACCCTTTCCAATGCAATCACATTCCGCCTATAATGCGGATCCCAGAACTGAGACCATTACTCAAGCTGTGGCCTAAGCAAGGTTTTATTTCAGTATAACCCCCCTGCTCTTAAACTCTATGCCTCAGCTAATAAATGCCTTCTTAACCTCTGTCTACATGCCCCACTAACTTAAGGGACTGGTAGACATGCACACCAAGGTCATTCTGATCCTCAGTGATTCCCAGGGTTCATCATGCATTCTTTTATATTGTATTCTCATGCAGTGTACCTCGATGACTACCATCCAGTGGCTCTGACATCCACAGTTATGAAGTGTTTCAAGAAGTTAGTCATAGCTCATATCAACTCTAGCCACCCAGCCTTCCTTGATCCCTTGCAATTTGCCTACTGTCACAACAGGTCCACAGCAGATGCCATTTCCCTGGCTCTACATTCATTCTTGGGATATCTGGATAACAGGGATACCTACGTCAGACTCCTACTTATTGACTACAGCTCCACCTTCAACATTATAATTCCAACCAAACTAAACTCCAAACTCTGAGACCCAGGTCTTTGCTCCACCCTCTGCAGCTGGATCTTCGACTTCCTGATCCACTGACCGCAACCAGTGAGAATAGACAACAGCATCTCCTCAAACCTCAACACTGGCGTCCCTCAAGGCTATGTACTCAGCACCTTACTATACTCCCTGTAAACTCATGACTGTGTGGCCAACTTTCGTCCTCACTCCATCTACAAGTTCGCTGATGACACCATCATTGTTGGCCACACCTGAAACATTGACGAGACAGGAAAGAGATAGAGTGCTTGGTAGCATGGTGTAAAGATAACAATCTCTCCCTCAACATCAACAAAATGAAAGAGCTGGTCACTGACTTCAAGAAGTAAGGTGGAGGACACACCCCTAGCTACAACAATAGAGTTGGGGTGGAGATGGTCGAGAGTGTCAAGTTCCTAGGAGTGACAATCATCAACAACCTGTACTGGTCCACCCAAGTTGATGCAATGGTCAAGAAAGCACAAGAACGCCTCTACTTCCTCAGGAGGCTAAGGAAATTTTCAAGTCCATAAAGACTCTTACCAATTTTTATAGATGCACTATAGAAAGCATTCTGTCTGGATGCATCAAGGCTTGGTATGCTAACTGCTCTGCCCAGGACTGTAAGGAACTACAGAGAGTTGTGAACACAGACCAGTCCATCATGCAAGCCAACCTTCTATCCTTTGACTCCATCTAAACTTCTTGCTGCCTCAGAAAGGCAGCCAACATAATCAAACACCTCTCCCAACCTGGTTATAATCTCTTCCAACATCTTCTGTCAGGCAGAAGATACAAAAGTTTAAACACATGTACTCACAGATTCAAGAACAGCTTCTTCCTCACTGTTATTAAACTTCTGAATGGACCTCTCAAATTTCAAATTTAATGTTGATCTCGCTCTTTGTGCCCGTTCTTTGCAGCTGTGGCATTCTATTTCTCACTCTATTCTATTGCCCTTACGCACTCTGTCCCTTACGCACTCTGTATGGTATGATCTATCTGTATTGCATGCAAACCAGAACTTTTCACTGTACCTAGGTACATGTGACAATAATAAATCAAATCAGAACAGATCAAACCATCATACCATTTGCCTTCTTCACCACTCGCTGCACCTGCACGTTTACATTCAATGACTGGTGTACAAGTGTGCAAGGTCACACAGGTCTTGTTGTACCTCCCGCTTTCCCAATCTATCACCATTCAGATAAGAATCTACATTCCTGCATTTGCTGCCAAAGTAGGTAACCTCACATTTATCCACACTATACTTCAACTGCCATGCATTTGCCCACTCACTCAAATCATAATGAAGCATCTCTGCATCCTTCTCACAACTCACCTCCACCCAACTTTGTGTTGTCTGTAAACCTGGAGGTATTACATTTAGTTGCCTCATTGAAATCATTAATATAAGATGACTGACATCTCCCCCCTCCTTAATATATATTGTGAATAGTTGGGTCCAAGCGCTGATCAATGTGGCACACCACTAGTCACTGCTTGTCAGCTTAGCTTCTGTGATCTCTCTTTACCATTTTTTCTGTAACATTTATCTCAGTTTAGAGTCCAAGCCAATGCTGTCCAGTTCTTAAATTTAAATACATCTCATTTGCATATTTAAAGATTTGTCCAAAGCTAATCAACACTGAGTAAATTGCATGCGTGAAGGCGCAGAATTGTTTATTAACAGTCATCTTCGTTAATGCAGTGGTAATCTTACAGTGGCTTAGATTTCCAATCCACAGATGTCTGCTAAGGTGTATAATTAAAACATTCTGATTTACCTTCTGGTGAGATAAATAAAAAAAATTAAAGTAAGAAACAAAACTAATTCCAGATACTTCCATTGCCATGACACCAATCCAATAATATCGTCAGAATCTTTATCCTAAGGTTTAATTTGTCCAACTTTAACCAACTGACATTCTCATTTGTTCAGAACTCAATGACTACTGATATAGGAACTCTCTAAATACTAAAAACCTTCACAGCGTAAGCTGCAGTAGTTTAAGAGGGCAGCCCTAAGTGACCTACTAAAGGCCACCAAGAATGGCAATAAATGTAACATTGCCTGCAACACTCATACCACAACAATAATACTTTTAAAATCTCTTATATTATCAGTAGCCAACTTTGAACTCCCACCTCAAACATTTTTCCCTTTCAAAATTCTCTTCAAAACTATTTATCTACAAATCATCTGTTTGATACCTTCCTCTATTTGAACTACCATTTACTGTTCTTTTGCCAAAATGTGCTAAAAAGTACTGTGATTACTATGTTATTATTACGGTCCAATTTTATCATTCTTTTTCTCCCTTCCAGCATAATAGCTGATCTTGTGGCATTACTCACAAGTAACCATAAGTATGAGTGGAAAGTTTTATTCTTACTGTATTATTACTAATTACTGTATTATTATTACTTATAGATTATTCTTATTACGTTGTATTTTTATTCCAAGCTGGGGAAGGAGTGCATCATAAGTTGGAGGGTAGAAGTGGGGGGAGTTGGTGGGTGACAGGGCCATGCAATGCAATGCAGGCAGTGAGATAATAACATTACAACTGTGGTGTTTCTTTGTACAACAATTAATTTTAAATCATACTCTAAGCTGTCTGTGTTGCATATCAACTTGTATCATTGATACTGGTTATTCACATTTCTCTTCAACAAAACTGGAACATCCATGTTTTTTATTCCCTTTTATTCATTAACAGGATGAGGGTGTCGCTGGCTAGGCAGCATTTATTGCCCATCCCTAATTGACCAGAGGGCAGTTGAGAGTCAACCACATTGCTGTGGGTCTGGAGTCACATGTAGGCCAAACCAAGTAAGGATGGCAGTTTTTCCTTCGTTAAAGACATTAGTGAACCGGATGGGTTTTTCTCCTGACAATCAGCAATAGATTCATAGTCATCATTAGATTCTTAATTCCAGATATTTTACTGAATTCAAATTCCACCATCTGCCACAGCGGGATTCAAACCTGGGTCCCCAGAACATTATCTGTGTCTCTAGATTAACAGTCTAGTGATAATACCACTAGGCAATTGCCTCCCCCTAAATGATAGCACGTGAACTACAGCCCCATCACAACTCATTGTTTAATTTTAATTTGGAGTTGTTCTTTTTTAGTGCTGGAGCACTATACTCCATAAAACCTTACAACTTGATACTTCTTAAATAGTATATTACATTTATGACTCAGCATTTCTTGGTATAATATGTCAGGGTAGCACAAGCAACCTGGGTAAAGGTTTTGTCAAATGCTATTAAGGTTTGTGGCCAGTACCGATGACCACCTCTCATGAATTTGGAACATTTTTGAGAAATTCATCTATTCTCAAGCTTTCTGCTACAAGTGAGTCAGAGACTGCTATGGAGATGTTGCTTTCCTAGCAGAGTAAGTAATGGAATTTCTTGGGCCTAAAGTATTGATGCTGCAATTTTAAATTGATGACTTTCATTGAATATTGATTAAGGAATCTCTTTTTCCAGAGTTACATTTTTCTCTCACTCCAGTATCACAAGATAAATAAAGACTGGGAAAGAAAAGCAGAGAATGAGTGTCACTTGTCTACCTTCTGTGACAGATGCAGCTGGTACATTTAGCTACATTTGCCTGTATTTGTTCTTCGTGCTTCAAGTATTATACACGACTGACATTTTGAAATTTGTGCTTAGTAGTTAAAAACCATCGAATCTTTAGACTGATGGAAAATCCTCCCAATGGCACAATTATATGCAATAAGCTCCAATTCTAGATAGCTCTGTAAAATTTGTATTAATCAACCCAATAAAGTGCATTGTGTCGGAATATTCTTAAATGTAACATTGAATTCTCAGTGAATAGATAATAATGAAAAGCACACAATTTTTTGAGCTAGATGAAACAGTAGTTAGTGCTGTTGCACACTAGCTTCTTCTAAGTGTGGATCATTTAGAGAACAAGGCTTACTAAAATGCCAGATACGCAGATCTCTCACCTGCTCAATTTACATCACTGGGAAATCACAAGTGCCATTAAACTATTTGAGAGGATTTCAGACCAACGAGCAAAGACATCCCGACTAAGAGAAAAGCAAAATACTGCAGATGCTGGAAATCTGAAAAGAAAATAGAAAATACTGGAGAAACTGAGCAGGTCTGGCAGCATCTGTGAAGAGAGAAACAGAATTTTTTTCTTGGAAACAGAACTTCAGAAGATAGTCCAACTTTGCTTTGCATCAATATTCCATGTATCAAGAGGTACAGGATTGCGTTCACTGCAGCAGTTCGGCTGCTAAGACTGAGAATGAGGTCAGTTTCCCTCCATGTTAAACAACAAACAAAGATGACAACAGGTTACTTTTCTTTCAATGCATTATAGAAAATTTGAAACTCTTGTAAGAGCTAAGTGTAAACTCGATCAGACTGACAAATAACTGCAGCAAGTCCCTAGCTGGCACATGTAGCAATACAATTCAGAGCTACTTTGTGTGGCAGCAGTTCACATACATGACTCATCCAGTTATGAAATCAAACAGATGAGAGAATCTCCCAATAAACAACATGAATCCTGAAGATATATCTCACTATCATGACCTCTTAAGCCTTGGCTCCAACCCACACCAGTCTTTTTACACTCAGCTAAGTAGGGTCAGTCATATGGGGAAATAAAAACGAGTGGATATTCCATATTGGGGCAGCAGAACATCTGGCAGAAAGTCAGCTGATGAAAACAAAGTTACATTTTGATTGTTCTTTGACTGCTCTCATTGAACAAACATCATTAAAACAGTAGGTTCAAAAGGAAGATACTGAGCAATTTTACAAAAACAGCTCCAGCTGTTCATCTACCCAGGTCCCTCAATGCCTTTAAATGTATTTTTCAAATGTTTTATCTGACTAGCATCTCTATCACCCTATGATGACCCAATTTAAACCTGTCAGGCTGAACTACTTCCACACCGCAGGCCATTTGGATTTTGCACCATGTGAAGTTTCAAACCTGGCACTCACCAACAAAATACAAACAAAAGCTTTTTCAAAAAGATGCATAAAAAGCCACATACAACTGCCCTTCGCCTTTAGTATTATGACAAAGGACGTGGACATTATCTTAGTTATTGCTATCACAATGTAGCAGGAAATTCCCAAATCCTATCAGACTCCAGAATGCCTTTTCTGAATGTCTGCAAAGTCATTCTTGTGTTAATAGCCACAAACCTATTCATTTCAAACATTGTATGAGCAAAGCAAACAGTCTGGGCTGTAAGGAGAGAGCACCATACTCTCTTTCCTCATTCACTCGTGAGCATCTGACACTTTCATGCTGTTTTCTCTCCTGAAGTATGGATTATGACAATCTGCTGGTAATAATTTCTTTCCCGTTTAAACAGTGCATGGTAATGTGGTGACTGTTACTGAACAAGCAAACTATTAGCTTGGACTAATAATCCAACCCAGAAAATGTAAAACCAAATCCACCATAGCAGTCTGAAAATATGAATTCAGTCTAAACAAAATCCGGAAATAAAAAGCTGGTATCAGTGTGAGTAACTGGATGTTGCAAAAAGCCCAAATATTCACAGCAGTGGGTTATAACCCCACCTTTCAAAGGCTCTTAGGGTACAGCAATAAAAATTGCTCTTTGCAGTGATGCTCATGGATGAAGATTATTAAAATCTGTCAAAACTGCTTAATTTCATATACAAGGAAAACAAGTCAACTCTAGAAGAGGAGGTTGCTTGTAAAATTGTAACTTAAACATGAAATGAAAAACTCTACAATTGTTCCTGGATTAAAGCAAGAGGGACAGAGTAAGAGAAAGTGAGTGACAAGAAACAAAAAGTAGAGACAGAAGAGGGTGGAAGTATGGAAGTATTTGCGACATTGCCTTGTTTCCTAGAATATCTGGTCTGCACCTCATGTACAGGGTGGAATTTAATTGCCTTCCCCATGGTATGCTTGGTGATAGGGGGTCAGTGAGTATGATGGAAGGGCGACAGGTGGATACCCACCACCTTTCCACCTCCATTAGTTTCATGGCAGTTGCTGCCCTGTCACCAATTGAGATCCATTTTTCAGCCAGGGCGGTGGCAGGAAATTCAACGTCACATATATTTCAACCCATGCAAATCAAAAACATTAAATTAATGCAAACAGTGAGCCTATAAAACTGGGCATAGAACGAATTGACATTGCATTTACATCACTACAGAACTTATCTGATCATCTCCCTCAGAAACAAAAGGAATGACGATGTCGTTTCAGTTGACGAGCAAGAACAGAGAGTGGTGAGCCATAATCGTGTTAATGCAATGTGATATTGCATTTTAATACAATCAATATCACACCACGAGCACATAAACAAATATTTCCACCTCTTTTATGGCCTGTCTCAGTGAATGGCACTCTTGCCTTTAACTCAGAAGAGTCCTATTTCAGAGATTTGAGAGTCTACCTTATCCACACTTCAGTGTTGAACTACAGGAATATTTTACTGTCAGAAGTGCAATCTTTCAGATGGAATGTTAGTCTAAGATCCCCTCTGCACGTCAGGCAGATGTCAAAGATCACACGGCAATAGCTTAGATTTTGTGGCAAAGTATTGGTGTTCACTGTTGACCTCAAAGTAAAGTGCAAATGTTTGTAACACAATGATGGCAGCAAGAATTTCACATGCAAGGAGGGAAAATCCCCTTACATCATGGGCCTCAGGTCAGAGTCTGCAGCACCTTCTAAACACAGGCAAAAAGAACAGATCATGTGTTGCAATGAACCAAAGTTGTTATAATAGATTCAAGGAACTAAAAATATTGTCATAAAAATATTTAGCAGAATACTTTTAAAAACTCATGCATTTATAGACTTTTTAAGAAGTCAGAAATGTCAAATCTTTTTTAAAATCCTACAATTTTGCATATTTTCAGTTATACACGATTGTCATTTTAAAAAATCAAATTTAGAAATTTAAAGTAGTTGGACAAATGTTTTTGTCATACAAAACGAATTTATATATTTTTTAAAAAGTCAGATGAACGGTATCAGGGTATTGCTAAGATGATTCATAATACAATGTGCAGGAGTTCCCAACTTATTTTTGCTTTTGACACCTTCTTCTTCCAGGTACTAAAAGTTCCACGGACTTCTTGTTCTACATATATTTTTCTGTATAAATGTTGGTTATGCAATTAAACGTATGTTCTTTTTGCTCAACTAAACAACATGAAGGTTGTTGTGGGGTTTATTTTCAACCTGGTCTCTGTTTTGATAAGTTTATGCAGCACCTGCAGTCCAAATTTTCTTTGGTCCACCACTGGCATGGCTAGTTCCAAAACTTTGGAAATCCCCCTCTCCCCAAAACCTTTATATGCTCCTTAAAACTCACCCCTTGGATTTAACTTCCATCAACTATTCTAGTACCTCTTTGGTGTCTTTGGGACCAGATTTTAGCCAAGCCAGAATACTTCCACATCTTAGCCAAGTTGATATTATTTCCTGATTTAAGAAAACCCACTCCTGAATATGGCACCAACCATATTCACTATGGAGTATGATGAGAACAGGGTGAGAGGTATTCAGCACACCTGCAATTCATGAAGGCAGTGCACATATAAAAGTACAGTTGCCCTGACTCAAAAGCAATTTTTATCATCCACATTTCTAAAATAGGACTGAAATGTCAAGAAAATGTCTAAACCAGAGTTCTTTAGAGAAATCAGGTACTCCTTTGGAGTTGTTATCAGTGACATTAACGTGCACGAAAACCCTGTGGAACTGTCAAGCTATTTAAATCCCCTCCCCTCTAAATTTTGAGGAAATGAAAGGCTGCTGAGATTTTCTACAATTGAAAGAAAATGTGTTTGGAATTTCAATAGAGGTTTTCTGACATAGCCATAGGGTTATTGTTAAAGAATTAGTGCTGCTGGACTGCTTCCACAACCTTTTATTATTATAGTGGCGGCCTGTGAAAGTTCATGGTTTTATTAACAGCTTCATGTGGTAATAAATTAATTATTTGTCTTTGATGTAGGGCGATGAATACAATTGTTTATCTTTACAGGGGATTAATTACCCAAAAGAATCATGTGGTTCTGTAAAAGATTAAGTATTTTAAAAAAATTTTAAACATATTGAATGGGATTTTATCAATGAGTGTTTATTAAAAAAATATAGTGATGTCTGTAATAGATATTGGAGCTCATCTTTAGTTTATCTCAGCACAGCTCCTGAAGTCTCTCAACGGTGGATTTTGGACAATTGGCGCAGAGAGTGAGAAGGCAGAGGTAATGGGTGGGGATCATGGGTTAGCATTAAGTTGTCATGGTAGCTACAAATGTGCTATCATGTATGTTTGGTTGTCATGGGTTCGCATGAAAATGTATGGTAGTCATGGACTGGCTTGAGTTGGCACTAAATGAGATTGGGTCTGTGGAGATGTGTGAGGAGTTATTGATGGCATGAGTTGACACAAAGTTGGCATAGCCACTAGAAAGGAGATTAGGGATGAAAGGGGGAGACATAAATTGACATGAACAAGCTGTTACAGCTACAACACTGGCATCTAGCTGACAATGTGGAAAATTGCCTAGGTATGTCCTGTACACAAAAACCTCGCCAATTATTGCCCCAGTCTACTCTTAATTATCAAGAAAGTGATGAAAGGTGCCATCACTGTTATGAAGCAGCACCTGCTCAGCAATAACCTGCTCAGTGATGTCCAGTCTGGGTTCCATCAGGGCCACTCAGCTCCTGACCTCATTGCAGCCATGGATAAAAATGGACAAAAGAGCTAATTCCAGAGATGAGGTGAGAGTGATTGTCTTTGACATCAAGGCCACATTTGAGAGAGTGTGGCATCAAGGAGACCTAGCAGAACTGGAGTCAATGGGAGTTAGGGGGTAAACTCTCCATGGTTGGAATCATACTTGGCACAAAGAAAGACAGTTGTGATGGTTGGAGTTAGATTGACTTAGCTCCAAGATACCTTTTCAGGAATTCCTCAGGATAGCCTCTTTGGCCCTACCATTTTCAGCTGCTTTATCAATTACCTCCCCTCCATCATAAAGTCAGAAGTGGGGATTTTAGCCCATTATTACACCATGTTCAGCACCATTTGACACTCTTCAGATACTGAAGCAGTCCATGTCCAAATGCAACAAAGTCTGGACAATATCCAGGCTTGGACGGATAAGTGACAAGTAACATTCACACCACAAAACAGAAGCTAATCTTGTTCTTTGATATTCAATAGCAATACCATCACTGAATCTTCCCACTCTGCATGTCCAGGGAGTTACCAACAACTGGAAACTGAATTGGACTCGCCATATAAAAGCAGTGGTTATATGAACCAGTCAGAGGCTAGGAATCCTGCAGAAAGTAACTCACTTTCTGATTCCCCGAAGCCTGTCCACCATCTACAAGGCACAAGTCAGGAGTGTGATGGAGAACTCCCTACTTGCTTGCAAGAGTGTGGTTCCAACAGTAAAGAAGCTGGACACCATCCAAGATAGCGCAGCCTGTTTGGTTGGCCCCATGTCCACAAACATCCAGTCCCTCCACCACCGACACTCAGCAGCAGGTGTGTATCATCTACAAAACGCAATGCAGAAATTCACCAAGGTTCCTTAGACAGCACCTTACACACTAACAACCACTTCTATCTAGAAGGACAAGAGCAGTAGATATATGGGAACACCACCACCTGCAAAATTTCCTCCAAGCCACTGACCATCCTAACTTTGAAATATATTACCATTTCTTCAGTAACATTGAACCAAAGTCTGGAATTCCATCACCAACAGCATTGGGAATCTACCTACAGCACATGAACTTCGTTCAAGAAGGCAGCTCTCCAACACCTTCTCAAGGGCAAATAGGCCCAGCCAGTCACATCCCATGACTGAATAATAAAAAGAAAAATTTACACTAAGCTGGAATGGAAGGTTGAGGGCCTATATCAGTGGCTACAGACAGAGACATAGGTTGGTCCGGGAGGTTGTGAGAGCTGTAGGGACAGGTGGGACTATGATTGGTGAGGATGGAATGGATGGGACTCAGGTTGGATATGTGTGTATAGAGTGAGGTATAGAGGGCTGTTTTCTATTGTTTAAACAGAAGGCCTCTGCATTCAGCAACCCTTCTGGCTGACTTTACATTCATTATGAGTAGCCTGGCTTTAGTTTCCACCTAGCTGCCCAGAACAAAAAAGTGATCTTTTAGGGCATTCTGAGTTGGGTTAATAACATTCTGAAATTTCCCAACCCTGCATATCTGTTCCAGAGAAAAAATTCAACTCCTGGTATCAATTTTTGTTTGCTTTGGATTTAGATTTAAAAAGCACCTTTAGGACTTTTGATATATTAAAGACATTACATAAATGCAATTTATTGCTGTTGAAGCTGTAAAGTTCTGCAAAAAGGTTGGGAAAACGTTAGTTTCCTGACAGTAGAAAAATCAGTCCAGAACACATAAAACAATTAGTCTTAATCAGTTGTCAATTATTTAGTAAAGCAAAAGCAAGGTACTGTGTATGCTGGGGATCTAAAATAATAAAGGTGAAGCAGTTCAATTCCCACACCGGCTGAGATTACCATGAAGTATTCTCCTTCTCAACCTCTCCCCTCACGTACTAACTCGCTCTCTCTCTCTCACGTGAGAGAGCATCCCTATGGACTGGTAGGACTATGGTGACCTTACCTTTAGTATGCTTACTTGTTACTCATGATGCAGTTTCTTCTAAAGTGGGGAGGCCAAATGCAGACTGAGTGACCACTTTGTGGGACACTTCCATCTGTCTGCAAGTATGACTCCACAATGACCCCACTTGCAGTTCAAGTATACCATCCAGCTTTCACTTCTGTCCTAGGCCTGATGTAGTGAAGCACAGTGCAAACTGCAGAAGCAACAACTAATTTTCCATTTTGGTGCTTTACAACCTTCAGTACTCAACATTGAGTTCAACAATTTCAGACAATGAACTCTGTCCTTCCATTGTGATACTTTTTCCACTCATTGCCTAACATTGTTGTTATTTTTTTGCTTTCAGTGAGTTGTGACTTTTATTCTGCAACTAACACCTACTCTGGAACAATTCTTTGTCTCTTTTTTCCACCTAATATCAGTCCCTTTGCCTATTGTTTTATAATATCTTGGATCGTGAACCTCTGATCTATCTTGGACCTTCCATTTGTCCTTCCTCCCTTTTCAGCAGCATAAAATCCATCATAATTTCAACCTCCCTTCAGTTCTGAAGAAGTTATATTGGACTAGAAACATCAACTGTTTCTCCATCTACAGATGCTGCCAGACCTGCTGAGGTTCTCCAGTACTTTTTGTTTATATTTCTCAACTTGAGCATCCACAGTAGTCTGTAATTCACTGCCACTTCTCTTCCAGGAACACCTACCATGGAGAAAGTTTGGTTTTCTTTTTGATAAGATTTCTGTTTGTCCGTTGCATCTTATTCACCCTCATTATTTTCCATTTCCCTCCTGCTGTTTGATAAGGTGTTTACTAAATCTCACTTTCACAGCCACATCTCCTTCCTCAGTGACTTTCTGTTTCTAACTTATGCTGTGTGATCTCCGACTGAAGTTCCATCCATTGAGTTTCAAATTTATCCAGAAATACAGGTATCTCCATAACATACAAAGTTCCTTGGGCTATTGTTTTTGCTGCATCTTGAGATCCGCACTTAGTGCCATGTGCCACCACATGTACATACATGGCCTCTCTCACCATCAACACCAATTCACTCTATCTCAAAGCTTTCATGGTCCCTAGTTTCATTTATTTCTTCATCTCAGAGGCTTAACAAGAAACATTTTCTTTTCCTTTCAGGTATTAAGGAACACAAGTTCCAACAACTTTTGAGTACAAAACCCCCTCTGGATCCTTCTTCCCTCCCCTGACCTTTGACCCCATCCTACCTCTTGTGTATTCACTAGCCTCTGATTTTCTGCTCTCCAGTGTTGAATGATCAATGCTCTGCAAAGGATTCCATTTTATCTGCTTATGCCTCTACCTCAATTAATTTTGGGCACAGCATGTGTCCATCTTCACAAGAGAAAAAGAGGTCATTGTAGCAATAAAGGTGTTTGTCATGGGAATATTGGAAAGAATTAAAATAAACAGCCACTTAAATGTTGGCAGTCCTCAAAATAGAAAAGTCACGACGTCAGAATAGTTCACATCCTAGGTCATTGGGTAAATTAAGATTGAAACTGTGGAGGCTCTAGCCACAGCCTTCCAATCTTCCTTAGCTACATTTTTTTAAAGAAGGGATAAAGCCCAGAAACTACAGGACAGTTAACTTTACAACACTGGCAGGGAGACTTTTAGAAACAATAACGCAGTTAAAGGTAAGTCGCGTTTGATTAATTTTTGTTCCTCAATTAATTGGGTGATGGGTGACGCCAAAAGAGGCAGGCAGGTAGTGCAGCAGTCTCCTGTGGCTATTCCCCTCTCTAACAGGTATACCATTTTGGAGACTCTCAGGAGAGTATAACAGCAGCAGCCAGGCCTGTGGCACCACAACTCATTCTGCTGAACAGCAGCGTCAGGCAATATCCAAGTCAGCGATGATGGTAGGGAATTCACCAGTTAGGGGCACAGACAGGCATTTCTGTGGGCTCGTTCAAGACTGCAGGATGGTATGTTGCCTCCATGGTGGAAGGGTTAAAGACGAGTCTAAGCGGTTGCACAAAATTCTTAAGTGGGAGCTTGAGCAGCCAAAGGTGCACATTGGTACCAAAGACACAGGTAGAAAGAGGCATGAGATCCCATGGAATGAGTACAGGGAATTAGGAAAGAGGCTGAAAAGCAGGAACAGAAACGTAGTAATCTCTGGGCTACTACCAGTGCCACGTGATAGTGAGGCAAGGAATAGAAAGATAGGAGAGATGAATGCGTGGCTAAGGAGCTGGTGTAGTGGGCAGGGTTTCAGGTTCTTGGAACATTGGGGCCTCTTCTGGGGCGGGGGTGACCTGTAGAAGGGGGATGGGTTGCACCTAAACTGAAAGGGAATCAATATCACCACAAGGAGATTAGCTAGTGCTACTCAGGAGGGTTTAAACTAGAGTGGCAGGGGGTCGAGAACCAGAGCAGCAGGTCAGCAAGTGGTGGGATTGAGGGGAAGGTACGTGTTAGGACCAGTAAATCAAAAAGAAAGGATAGGCAGAGACAGGTAAATGAACATGCTGGCACTAATGGGCTTAAATGTGTTTATTTCAACTCAAGAAATATTATAGGTAAGGCAGATGAGCTTAGAGCCTGGATCAGTACATAGGACTGTGATGTTGCGGCCACTAGAGCCTTGGTTGAGAGAGGGTCATGACTGGCTGCTCAACGTTCCAAGGTTTTGTCGTTTTAGATAAGATAGAGAGGAAGGTAAAAGAGGTGGAGGAGTTGCATTATTAATCAGGGGAATGTTATATCTGCGCTCAAACAGGACATACTGGACAGTTCCTCCACTGCAGCAATGTCTGTAGAGCTCAAAAATAAGATGCGTGTAATTGATCTGATAGGATTATATTAAAGGCCCCCAAACAGCCACTGAGACACTGAGGAACAAATAGGTAGGCAGATTATGGAAAGAATCAACAGAGTTGTCATAGTGGGTGACTTTAACTTACTCAATATTGACTGGGACTCCCTTAGAGCAAGAGGCTTAGACCAGGCAGAATTTGTTAAATGTATCCAAAAGGGTTTCTTGAAACAGTATGTGAATAGTCTAACTAGAGGAGGCGCCATTCTGGACCTTCTACTGGCTAATGAGCCTGGCCAGATTACTGACCTTTCAGTGGGAGAGAATTTTAGAAACAGTGATCACAACAAGATAGCTATGAACAAGGATAAGGCAGGACCTTGTGGCAAGGTACTAAATAACGTCAGTATTAGGCAGGAGCTAGGGAGTGTTAATTGGGAGGAGCTGTTATCAGGCAAACCCATATTTGACATGTGGGAATTGTTTAAAGACCTGAGGTTGTAGACTTGCTCGCTGAGCCAGTGTGTTCGGTTGCAGACTTGTCACCCTGCTAGGTGACATTGTCAGTGCACCTCCGGTGAAGCATTGGTGTTCCATCCCGCTTGTTATTGAAATGCCTCAGTTTGCATTACTTCCGGTTCTGTTTTTCAGTGGTTTGTATTTCGGGTCTAGTTCAATGTGTTTGTTGATGGAGTTCCGTTGGAATGACAGGTGTCCAGGAGTTCCCTGGCATATCTGTTTGGCTTGTGCTATTATGGATGTGTTGTCCCAGTCAAATTCATGTCCTTCTTTTTCAGTGTGTATTCAGACCAGCGAGAACTGGTTGTGTCTCTTGGTGGATGGTTGATGTTTGTGTATCCTTATTGTCAGTTTTCTTCCAGTTTGGCCTATGTAATGTTTTCACAGTCCTTGCGTGGTATTTTGTATTTTACGTTAGTTTTATTGGTTGTGGGTATGGGATCCTTTATGCTCGTCAGTAGCTGTCACAGGGTAGCTGTTGGTTTGCCGCTACCCTGACACCTAGGGGTCTGAGTAGTCTTGTGGTCATCTTTGATATGTCTCTGGTATATGGGAGGGTGTCTACTGTGTCTGGCCGTGCTGTGTCTTCTTGTTGTTGGTCTGTCGCAGACGTAACAGCAGATTGTGCTTTTTGGGTATCAATTCCTTTTAAAAACTCCGTATAAGTGCTCCTGCTCTGCTTTGCGCAATTCCGGATTGCTGCAGTGTGTTGTGGCCCGTTTGAATAATGTCGTGATGCAGCTCAGTTTGTGGGTGTTGGGGTGGTTGCTGGAGTAATTAAGTATCTGGTCGGTATGGATGGTCTTTCTGCATATGCTAGTCTAGAGTTTCCAGTTGTTCTTACATTCTACCATTATGTCTAGGAAGGGTAATTGGTTATTGTTCTCTTCTTCTTTTGTGAATTTTATTCCGGTGAGGATGTTGTTGTTTATGTGTCGATGGGTTTCTTCTAGTCCTGTGCATTTGATAATCATGAAGGTGTCATCTACATGGAGGACCCGGAGTTTGGGTTGCATTGTGGGGAACGCTGTTCTAACCTATGCGTTACTGCTTCTGCAATCAGTCCCGATATTGGGAATCCCATTGGTGTTCCATTGATTTGTTTGAATATACGGTCGTCGAAGGTGAAGTGGGTTGTGAGGTACAGATCCAGCAGTTTCAGGGTGATATCCTTGTTGATGATGTTGGTGTCGTGGGGTTCCTGCCTTCCTGATTCATCCAGCAGTGTGGCAATTCTCTCTTTGGCTAGGTCCATGTTTATGGATGCAAATAGTGCTGTCATGTCAAAGGATATCATTATCACGTGCTCTTCTATTCTGGTGTCCTTGATGATGTTGAGGAATTCTTGGGAGGAGTGGATGGAGTGGGTAGTGTTGTCAACTAAGTATTTCAGTTTCCATTGTAGTTCTTTGACTAGTCTATATGTTGGCATGCCTTGTAGTGAGACAATGGGTCTGAGGGGGACCCTTGGCTTGTGTACCTTGGGGAGTCCATAGAAGCAGGTTGTGCTGGATCCCTCTGGCTTCATTTTTTGGTAGTCTGTCTTGCTGATACCTCCTGAGTTGTGTAATTTCTTCAGGGTTATTTTGATCTGGTTCTCGAACTGTGGTGTTGGGTCTATCGCCATCTGTTGGTAGGTGTCGGTATTTGCTAATAGTGCTTTAGCTTTCTCGATGTATTGGGCTCTATTAAGGATTACTGTCATGTGTCCTTTATCCGTCAGTAAGGTTATAATATTTCTGTCTGTTTTGAGTCTTTCCAGGGCTTTCTTCTCTTCTGTGTTGAATGTGTTCCACTTACTTTTTCTGCGCAGTGTTGGGACTATTGTCTGTCTGATGGTCTGTTGTATTTCCTCCATGAGTCCGTTGCTTTTTTAGTATTGATTCCAGTGCAGCCAGGGAGTCAGTTTTTTTGGCATCTCTGTAGATATAATTTAGTCCGTGTACTAGGACAGTCTTCTCTATGTCTGTAAGTGGTTGGTCTCAGATGTTCTTGCTCCATGTTTCTCTATTGTCCATGTCATTGTTGTGTTTGGATAGTTTTTCTTGTAGGGTTTTTTTTGTTCAGATCTTTTGTTGTTGTATGGTGATGGCTTGTTGCAGTGTGGTTGTCGATTCTTGGTTAGTTGCGTTAGAGAATGAAGTTTTTTGGCTTGCAATTTCCCGCTCGTTTGTGGATGCGGTTGTGAGCATCGTTGATCATAACTCTTATCATTCTGTGGCCGTTCTATGCAGCTGTTCTGCGTGTCTGTGGATTGTTAATCGGTGGTTTATATTTTATATTTTAATCTTTGTGATAGTACCTGTTTTCGTGCAGGCTTTTGTGTTTTTGTGATAGTACCTGTTTTTGCTACAGTTGTTCATGGGTCACACTCAGATGAATGGCATTTGTCTCCCATCTGTGGGCTAGTTTGATGGTGTTGCACCCGTATGTGTTTGAAGTTTTTGATAAGATTTATAGCTTGGGTTGCGGATGAGATTGTAAACTTGTTCACCGAGCTGGTGTGTTTGGTTGCAGACGTTTTGTCACCCTGCTAGATAACTTCATTAGTGTGCCTCCAGTGTTCTGTCCCGCTTGTTGTTTATATGCTTCGGTTTGCTGGGGTGGTTGGTATTACTTCTGGTTCTGTTTTTCTGTAGTTTGTATATCGGGTCCAGTTCAATGTGTTTGTTGATGGAGTTCTGGTTGGAATGCCAGGCATCCAGGAATTCCCTGGCATGTCTCTGTTTGGGTCGTGCTATTATGGATGTGTTGTCCCAATCAAATTTGTGTCCTTCTTTGTCTGTGTATATTGCGACGAGTGAAACTGGTTGTGTCTCTTGATGGCCAATTGGTGTTTGTGTATCCTTATTGTCAGTTTTCTTCCAGTTTGGCCTATGTAATGTTTTTCACAGTCTTTGTATGGTACTCTGTATATTACGTTAGTTTTATTGGTTGCTGGATGGGATCCTTCACATTCGTCAGTAGCTGTCACACGGTGGTTTTTGGTTTGTGGGCTACCCTGATACCTCAGCGTCTGAGTAGTCTTGTGGTCATCTCTGACATGTCTCTGTTGTACAGTAGGGTGAATTTGACTGGGACAACACATCCATAATAGCACAAGCCAATCAGAGATATGCCAGGGAATTCCTGGAGGCCTCGCATTCCAACCGGAACTCCATCAACATTCACAATGAACTGGACCCAACAGATAAATCAGTGAAAAATAGAACCGGAAGTAATGCCAACCACCTCAGCAAACTGAGGTGTATAAATAACAAGCGGGACAGAACATCAACGCTTCACCCGAGGTGCACTGACGATGTTACCTAGCAGCTTGACGAAACATCTGCAACCAAACACACTGGCTCAATGAGCAAGTCTATAACCTCATCCACAACCCGAGCTACAAATCTCTCAAAAACTTTTGTTTAAAGACCTGCTGATGAGTGTTCAAGACCAGCATATTCCAATAAGGAGGAAGGACAAGGAAGGCAAGGTAAGGAACCCTTGGATAATGACAGAGGTTGTGAATTTAGTCAAAAGGTAAAAAGAAGCACATATAAGTTTTAGGAAGCTAAAATCAGACAGGTCCTGTGAAGAATATAAAGAAAGCAGGAAAGAACTCAAGCAGGGAATTTGGAGATCCAGAAGGGACCATGAAATGACCTTGGCAAGTAGGGTTAGACAGAATTCCAAGGCATTCTATGTACAGATTAAAAACTTATGCTGGGAGGCAAACGATGTGGGTGAGAACCTAAATGAGTACTTTGCGTCAGTATTCACCTAGGAGAAGGTTATAGAGGATAGTGAGATTTGTGTGGGGCATGCTAATATGTTACAGCATTTTGAGATCAAGAAATAAATGATTTTGGGTCTCTTCAAGAGTACTAAGGTGGATAAGTCCCCAGGGCCCGATGGTATCTACCCCAGGTTATTGAGAGAGGCAAGAGAAGAGATTATTAGGGCCTTGACCAAGATCTTTACATCCTCATTAGCCATTGGAGAGGTCCCAGGGACTGGTGAGTAGCCAATGTTATTCCTCTGTTCAAGAAGGGAAATAGGGATAATCCAGGAAAGTACAGACTGGTAAGTCTCACATTGGTGGTTAGGAAGCTATTGGAGATAATTCTTAGGAATAGGATTTACTTGCATTTTGAAAAGAATGCCCTAATTAGGGACAGTCAACATGGCATTATGTGGGGTAGGTCATGTCTTACTAACTTAATTGAATTTTCCAAAGAGGTAACAAAGGTGATCTATGAGGGTAGAGCATTGGATGTTGTCTACAAGAATTTTAGTAAAGCTTTCAATAAGGTCCCTCATGGTAGGCTCATCCAGAAGATTAAGATGCATGGGATCCATGGTGACTTGGCCGCTTGGATTCAGACTGGGCTTGCCCACAAAAGGCAGTGGTGGAACGGTGTTTTTCAGGCTGGAGGTCCGGGACCAGTAGTCTTCTGCAGGGATCCGTACTGGGACCTTGGCTGCTTGTGATATATATAAATGACTTGGATGAAAATGTAGATGAGTGGGTTAGTAAGTTTGCAGACGATACAAAGATTGGTGGAGTTGTGGACAGCGTAGAAGATTGTCAAAGGATACAACAGGATATAGATCAGTTGAAGATATGAGTGGAGAAATAGCAGTAGGAGTTTGATCTGGGTAAGTTTGAGGTGCTGCACTTTGGGAGATCAAAAATTACGGACAAGTATACAGTTAATGGCAGGACCCTGAACAGCATTTATGTACACAGGGATCTTGGGTTCAAGTCCATAGCTCCCTGGAAATGACCACGCATGAAGATAGGGTGGTAAAGAAGGAGTATGGGCATGCTTGCCTTTATTGTCGGGGAACTAAGTACAAGAGTCAGGATGTTGTGTTGCAGCTTGATAAGACCTTGGTTATTGTGTTCAATTCTGAATGTCACATTACAGAAAGATGTGGAGGCTTTGGAAAAAGTGCAGAAGAGGTTTATCAGAATGCTGTCTATTAGAGAGTATGAACTATAAGGAGAGAGGCTAGGAAAACTTGGGTTGTTTTCTCTGGAGGGGTAGAGGCAGAGGGGAGACTTGATAGAAGTATATAAAATTGAGATGCATAGATAGGGTGTGATTGTCAGAATTTTTTTCCTATATCTAATGTTCAATACTAGTGGGCATGCATTCAAGGGGCGAGAGGGAAAGTTCAAAGGAGATGTGGGTGGCAGGTTTTTTAACACAGAGAGTGACAGGAGTCTGGAGAGTGGTAGAGGAAGATACATTAGTAGCATTTTAAGAGAATTTTAGGTAAGCACATGAATGCAAGGATTGTAGGGATATGGACCAATGGCAGGCAGAAAGGATTAGTTTAATTTGGCGTCATGTTCAGCACAACATCGTGGGCTGACGGGCCCGTTCCTGTGCTGAACAATTCTACGTTCTGTGTGTTCTATGTTCTAATTAACTGAGGAGGCCAATAGGGTAGTGTGTTTGATGTGTATATGGATTTTCAGGAATTTAGCATATACCATAGTCTAACAGTACAGACTTGGGATTGGAAATAAAAACACTTGGGATTACAGGGACATTTTCACTGTGGCAATGAAACTGACTAAGAGACAGTTTTTTTTTCAGACTGGAGTAACAGTTACAGTTACGCCTCCAAATACTGGTGGTGGACCATTACTCCTTATGATGTCTATAAAGAAGCTAATTTCCAAATAAGATGAAATTTAGAAATACAGGAAACAATGAGGCTAATGACAGAACAGGAGGATGAAAAGAATCTGGAGAAAAACACATGGCAGATGACATTTAATTTGGAGAAGTGTAAAATGACCACATTTTGGTCAAAAGAATGAGGAGAGGCAATATAAACAAAATTGTACAATTTTAAAAGAACAGAGACAGACCTGGGAGTGTATGTTAACAAATCCTTGAAGGTGAAAGGACAAGTTAAGATGAGAAGGTGGACAGGCTGCACCTGAACCAGAATGGGACCAGCAAACTTGTGGGGAGGTTTTCTGGGAGGTGGGATCCCGAGAGAAGATTCAGCAGGGTGATGAGCACAGTAAAATTAGAAGAGACAGTAAGTGGCATGGAAAGGCAGACATGGACGTTATGGCCAGTTAAGGCACAAGGAGTTTGGCAAAGTTGGATGGTATTTATTTTATTGCAAGGATTTATTTGATTGCAAAGAACCTGGCAAACAAGGCAGATGCGTTGAGCCACAAATTAAAACATAGGGGTATGATATCATTGTTATGTCATTCTTAAAATGCATTCAGGAGAGCTTTTTAAGCCATTACATAGCAAGCCCAAGAAGAAAGAGGCAGTCTTGGGCTTAGTTTTAGTAATTAAGTCAGGCAAGTGGTTAAAGCATTACTGGGGGAGCATTTCGGTAATAGCTCCATTAGAATCGAGATTGTTATGGAAACAGAAGTGGATGGGACTGAAAGCAAAGTTCTAAACTGGTGCCAATTTTAATAAGATCACATATGATTTGGCCACAGTGAATAAAAGCAGATACATTTCAGTAAATCTGTGTCAGAGCAGTAGGACAGATTCAAGAAGGAAACAGGGAGACTACAGGGCCAAAATGTTCCAATACAGATTGAGGGTGAGACCAACAAATCCATTAAATCATGGACAGAATGTATACAGAATTGGATAAAGAGAAATAAGAGAGACAGACATTGAGGGTTCAAAACAGCAAAAATCCTAGTGAAATATAGAATATGCAAGGGGGATCTTAAAAAGGAAATCAGGAGAGCAAAAGGAGGCATAAAAGGATTTGGCAGGTAAAATAAAGGAAAACCCTAAGTTCTTTTACAAGTACATTAAGGTTAAAAGAATAACTAAAGAAAGAGTAGGGCCCATTAAGGAGCACAGTGCTAACTTGTACATAGAACCGGAGGATGTAGGTAGGGGTCTAAATTAATACTTTGTGTCAGTGTTCACAAGTGACAGGGACGCTGTGAGTGTAGAAACCACGTAGAAGGTCTTAGATGTATTTAATGAAACTAGTATGGAAAGAGAAGAGGTTCTGAGTGGTCTAGCAGGCTTAAGAGTAGATAAATCACCAGGTCTGATGATGTGAGGCAAGGGTGGAAATAGCAGGGTGCTGGCAATAATTTTCAATTCCACTCCTACCATAAGAGAGGTGCCAGAGGGCTGGAGACAGCCAATGTGGTACCATCATTCAAGAAGGGAGGAAGGGATAAACCAGGAAACTACAGACCAGTCAGTCTAACTTTAGTAGTGCAGAAACTATTGTTAGCAATTCTGAGTGACAGAATTAAGCTGCACTTGGAGAGGCAGGGATTAATCAAGAACAGTCAGCATAGTTTTATTATGTGGAGATCATGTCTGGCCAAATTGATTGAATTTTTTTGAAGAGTTGACCAGGTGTGTAAATAAGTGGAACGCACTTGACGTATTCTACTCAGATTTCAGCAAAGCTTTTGATATGGTCTCGCATGGGAGACTGATACCAAAGCCCATGGGATCCAAGAAAATTTGGCTAACTGGATCCAGAATTCGCTAAGAGGCAAGGAGCAAAGAGTGTTGGTTGAAGGGTATTATTGTAACTGGAATCCTGTGTCCAGTGGGATTCTGCAGGGCTTTTGCTGTTTGCAGTATGTATAAATTACATAGACTTTGATACAGGAGGGTTGATCAGTAGGTTCGCGGATGATACGAGAATTAATGGGGTGGGAAAAAGTGAGGGGATACCTCGGATTACAGGAACATACAGACCAGCTGGTCAGATGGACTGATCAGTGGCAAATAGATTACAATTCGGATGAGTATGAGCTAATGCACTTGGGCAGGACAAACAGGGCAAGAGAATTCATGATGAATAGTAGGTCCCTTGGGAATCACCAAGGTTTGAGGGGCCTTGGTATGCATGTCTACTAATCCCTTATGATAATAGGACAGATAGGTAAATCGGTTAAAGCGGCTTATGGGATACTTGCCTTGATTAGCCAAGGCATAGAGTTTAAGAGCCGGGAGGTTCTGCTGGAACTGTATAAAATATTGCTTAGGACACTACTAGAGTATTGTGTGCAGTTCTAGAATCCTTTAGGAACAATGTGATTGCACTGGAGATAGTGCAGAGGAGAATTACCAGGATGTTTTCTGGGTTTAAGTTATGAAAAGCGATTGGATAGAATGAGGTTGTTTTCCTTGTAGCAGTGGAGCAGAGGAGACTGACATGATTGAGATGTATAAAATTATGAGGGGCATAGATAGGGTAGACAGGAAGGACCTACTCCCCTTTGTGAAGGGATCAATGACTAGAATGCACAGATTTAAATGAAGGTCAAGAGGTTTAGAGGAAAGTTTTCACTCAGAAGAATCTGGAACTCACTGCTTGTAAGGGTGATAGATGCAGAAACTGTCATAAAATTTAAGAAGTATTAGATGTGCAATTGCGATGCTAAGGCATACAAGGCCATTGGACAAGCGCTAGAAAAAGGGACTAGATGTTTGTTTTTGATCAGCACAGACTCGATGAACTCGATGAACTGGAAGGCCTTTTGCTGTGCAGTAGACCTCTATGACTCTGAGTTCAAAAGCATTAGGGATCGTTGTCTTTATCAACAGCGACGCCACGGCACAGAATTCATGCTAAAGCTTTATGATACACCAGTTAGACCTCAGTCAAGCTATTAGGTTCAATAATGAACAGAACACTTTAGAAAGGATGTCTGAATCTCAGACAGCTGCAGGTGAGATTTGCCAGAACAGTACCAGGAACATGGATTATACAGAGAGACAAGGAGTATATTGGTCATCTATTTTACAGCAGAGAGATTAAAAGAAGACGAAAAATTTTCAAGATTATGACATGTTTTTATAGTCTAAACAAGGAGATACTCTTTTCATTCGCAGAAAGACTGGTAACCACATGACAAATTTTAACTATTTGGCAAAAGAGACAGAGGTGATACGTGCAATTTGATTTTTAAACACAGCAAAATGTGTTCTGGAAAGCATTTCCTAAAAGAATGGCAGAAATAGACTCAATAGTGCCTTTCAAAAGGGAGCTGGATAAATACATCACTGTAAAAATTCTGTGTGATCATGGGAAAATAGTGGGGAGTGGTACAAGTTTAACTGAGTCTATTCAAAAGACTGGCAAGATTGTCTGAATGGCATCCTTTGACGCTTTTCTACCATTCTAGGTTTTCCTTTACTAGAAACTTAGCTTTTTAGTATTAACACTCAGAAGCTTAATGTGTTTATGCATATTTGTTTGACCACTATTTGAACACAGAGAATATTTATGCATTCAAAGAGATCACCGCTCTTAAAATGAGGGATTTAATACAAAGATCAAGTGCCTGTAGTTGGCTCCAAGGAGCCAAACTCACAGCAGAAGATTTTCCAAGAGTTGCAAAAGCAGCATGCCTTTAAATGTGAACAGCACCATTTCCTAGCGCATTGTCCTGCTGCTTATTTATTAAGGGGATGTCTCTTTCTGTTAGCGCAGCTTCAATCTCTTTAGTTAACTAGCTAGCTCCTGCAGTTTCAAGAGACATGTCACCGCACAATAATTATCATTTTGAATAAAGTAAATTATCACTTGTCACAGTGATAATACAGTGAGAAAGCAAATAATCTCCACTTATACGATTACAGTTTGTTAGGAATTTGCCCTATCCTTTTTAACTGGTTAGCAGGGATAAGTGTTCAAAATTCCCACTAAGTCTTGCAGTCCAAATGTTTTGTCCTTCTGGTGTTCTTGATTTCACTCTATAAACAGACCAAAAATGAAATGCAATATGTAAAAATTGATTTTTTTTGATTCACTTTCAATTCTTGCAGAAGTTGGAAGTAGAATTTTAAATCCATACTGCATACATGCAGTTATTCACATCCCCGCTATAGTTCTGACTCAACTTTCCATGATGCTGCAAGTGCATTACACTGAAAATATCAACAAACCAGCCCAAAATACTTTAAAAGATCTTTCACTAATACTTGTAATGGGTTTAACAGTTGAGATAATCATAGTGTCACACTGCATAAACAACCCAAGGCATTGTACACCAGAATGTAAAACACTTGCTCAAGTGCAAAGCTCTCCATCGGGTGTGCTTAGGTGGAAAGGAAGAATGCTTCCTCAGGAAAAACAAAGTACAGGCAGAAGAGCAGCTATTTTATATATACTATAGGATGTGATAAATGAAGTGGACAAATCTGGTAAAAGAAAAAAAACTATACAAACCAACAGGAACCATGTATTAAATCACCACCTCCCCCTGCTCCAATTGTACATCTCCATATATCCTTTTTTGATTTTGTCCCAAAACTAAAAAATAACTAGCCACTTATTCTGGGTGATGTAGTAGTTTTGGATTAGCTAAGCAGGATCATATAGTGATATTAGATTACTCAGAACAATCTGTCAGTGCATAAAGTAAACATATGAGTTACTCAGTGACTGCACCATGACAGTATAATAAAATTAAAGAATGAATTGAAAACGTGCATTCAAGTACCTCCTTTCCTTAGGGTGTCTCAAAGCGTGCTACAGCCAAGGAAGCATTTCTATAATGTAGGAGAAGTGACGCGTACACCCAGAACTACATAAATGCTACCCTACAGCTTTTTATCTCCCATCCAAGAATGTAAGGATCAATCAAGCATTTTGGATGCCACAAACAATAAACGTAATTTCCCTTTGTCTCATTGATCAACAAAATATTGCACAATGTTTCTTGAAGTATCTTTAGCACTATGCTCTGACACATGAACTTTCAACCAATGCCACAACTGGAATGGCACTGCTCTGTATACAACCTCAGCTGCCCAAGACAGATCTATCCAGTGCTATCTGATCTCAAAGTCATTTGCTGCTGCTCATCATATGCTTTAGCAGGTGCCAAAAATGTGCAGGGTCAAGCAGATAGAATTCAGAAGGTCAAAGCCAGCAGTGACTTTGCTGTTTAGGAGATGGGAGTTCATTAATTTTAAAAATACAAAGTGAAAGATACAAGTGTTTCAGTAAAACTTTAAATATTACCTTAACCTGTAAGAGTTACAATTTAGTACTTGACATAACTTAAGTGCCAGCTGTGGCTCAATGTTAGTGCCCTCGCTACTGAATCAGAAAATTGGAAGTTCATGTCCCACTTCAGAGACTTGAGGACATAACCTAGAGTCCAGACTGACAATCCAGTGAAGTATTAGGAAATGTTTCCTTCTTTGGATGAGATGTTAAATTGAGGCCCCATTTTTCCTCTCAGGTGGACTCTTTTTGGTTCACAGGGATGTGGGCATCTCTGGCTGGGCCAGCATTTATTTCCTTTCCCAAGTTACCCTCACCTTGGTGGTGAGCTGCCTTTTTGAATCACTGCAGTCCACACGTAGTTGTTGACCCACAATGCCGTTAGGGAGAGAATTGTTTACGTTTATTGCAGCTAATGAAATTTTTTTTAAACTATAGAACGTATTGGCCCAGATATTCTGATTAGCATCGGAAGATTTTCCGAAGGTTGGAGTCTGGCCTTTCTCTGAAATGCATCTGACAGAGGAACCAGGGAGAAATCCACTCAGCACAGGAGTAATGACATCCCTTTTTCCAACAGTTACAACTCCTGTGTTTCAGAAGTTAAAGGACACAAAGGCACTCTGACAAAAACAGCAGTAAATTTAGTTTCAACAGGACTATGCTGGTGGAGCAGATATCAGTTCAAGCAGGGCCAGGTGATGCTGGGGATAGGTATGTGAGGGGTAGGATCAGGATCTAGGGTTGGTGTTGCTTCAGGGGAATCAGGTATTGGGGATGTAGTTGGGCGAGGGTATCAGTAGCTACTGTGATTCATAGGTAACAACTAACTTTAAGTGAGCCAGCACTCTGAATTCTCTGACTTATTAGACTCTTTCAGAGGGTTGCAAACACAGGGGAATTGCCCTACCAGAAACACATGTTCCCAGCCAGTTCCCATAGAGTCAACTCCGGTCTAAGCTGCTCCAATGATCCTCTGAACATCGCAATACGTGTGCTAAAGCAGCAGCATACTTTACTAAATTGTCACTGCTGTGCGTGAGTTTTAGTCTCCATCCCTGGAATGCAAGGCACTATTTAAAATAACAGTATTTTTTGGGGATGTGGAAGGGGCAGTTCTCTGCCTGGTCAATATTTATACAAGAGCACTAAAACATTGTCTAGTTACTATCTCATTACTGTTTCTGGGATGCTACTGTACAAAAACTGGCTGCCAAGTTTCCAACATTATATCACTGATTTGAAATTACTTGATTGGAAAAAAAGCACTTTGTAGTGTCCCCAGGTTGTTAAAGGTTTATACAGATGCAAGTTCTTTTTCTGGATATCCACAAGGAGATGGCAACCAATTAGAAAGCTTCAGATGTCTCCCTTTTGAAATGTCTAAAGCAACCATTTTTCCTACTTCCTTGCCCCAACTGCTGGATTTTTCAAGTCTGTTACTGCACAAAATTCTCATTGTTGAAATAAAACATTCAACAAGATTAATTATAGATGTGCTCAGAAATTAGTTAATGGAGCTTGAGAGAATGTCCTGTAAAAGACTTTGAATAGTCATCTTACATACACAGTGACTCACCTCCAGAGGCTGCTGTCGTTTACAGGCCATCGCCAGGAAATCTCTCTGGGCTTCAAAAGCTGAACTAAATATCTCTGCCTGTTTGGGGAATAAAAGGTAAAAGCACCAGTCAAAGAAAGAAAACAATAAAACATAAAACCAGCACGCAATGAAAAGAAAAACAAGAACCAGATTCTTCAATCAATTTATATAAAGCAATCAAATGTTCCACAAGTTCATTTCGGAATTACAAAACAAAGTCATTGTACATCTGTCCCTTGTATATTAATCGTGATAAGACACAGATGGGCATAAATATACTAGACACTGCATATTGCAGTGAGATTAAAGAACCCTGCATGAACAGCTGGGAATGTGAAAGCTCACCTTCCCTACTTAAAGCTATCAGTACCGATATCCTGTAAGAAAAAGCCATTTTCATACAAGTTCAAGGCTGAAATCATTTGCCTTTAACTAGTGAGTTACAGTGTTCAATTTTGAGAAACTGTGCTGAGACTTACAGCACTTGACAGGGTTGTTAACATAGATTTCCACAGGTCAGTTGAAAATGTGCACAACATTCTTAACTTCCAGTGTGGTTGCCCTGCAAATTTTGCAACAAACAATATTTGGACACTTCCTACATAATATGTGAACGATAATGTGACCAAAATTGCAATCATTAATATCCTTACCGATCATCACTTTTAATACACTCTTAAAAGGGTTCAGTGAAAACAGAAAGGTCAGGGCAAAGCTGTCCTTTTAAAATTTGTCACTCATGCGAGGGAAATTTGGAAATTTAATAGTGTTGTCCAAAAGAAATTGGGGACTATGAACAGTTGTTATAGTTGGATACATCTTACACACAACACAGGTGAATGTCCTCCTTGTGCATGTTTACTTAAATTCCTTCCACTATGCAATACAAAACTTTGCAGACTGTCTGTTGCATCCAAGCTTGGAATTCTGACATGAATCCACCAGACACACCATATCCCAGTGCAGCTTCAAAGTTGATGTCCAGCAGTTGGGAGCTGTACATGGACTTCAGAATGATTGGCTGATCACCAAATGCATTAGATCAGTCTCTGCCCACCCCTCAGACCTGAGCTTCATGAACCCTGCCAGAATTTGCCCACATCTTTCAGGTCTCCTGCCACCCACACTGATACACACACGTACTTTCTACCCGTCCAACCCTGGCCCTGCTCTCCATCAAGGTGTATCTAGCTTGTCCTTTACCATGACTTGTACTGTCCATAACTGGCTGGAATTTCTTTTGCTGAAGTAATAATGTGCTGGAGTAATTTGGTCAAGCTGACCATAGTGACAGTTACTCTGTCCGTGCAATGCTTCTGGTATTTCCATGAAGACTGCATTATGCACTGTTTTAGTAAGTAATTTAATAAGCAGAAGCCAAGCAAGTACAGCAGCCACACCCATAAAATAAGACACTTCCACACTCTGCTTTTCATCTTACCATTTCACCAACAAATATTCACAGCTGATGCAAGCTTCCATTTTCCCAGCAACAACCTACATCCTGAGCAAAGCACCCGTGCCCGATTTCTAGTGGCAAACTGCCTTCTGGTACTACAAGGTGCAGGGCTGGATGAACATAGCAGGCCAAGCAGCATCATAGGAGCAGAAAGGCTGACGTTTCGGGCGTAGACCCTTCATCAGAGGGGGAAAGTGCAAACTCCACACAGTCACCCAAGGGTGGAGTAAAACCTGGGTCCATGGTGCTGTGAGGCAGCAGTCGTCTTATCACAGTGCACTAATCCTTGTTTTGAGCTGTTCTGTAAGTTCAGAACAAATATATTTTGGAAGCATACTTGTAGCTCCAAAGCCTAAACAGCATTAAAATACTACTTCTAATTTCTGTTTCAATAAATTTTAAATAAATTGCATGTCAAGTATACTGCAGAGATTTAACATCTGGTATTTGATGTATAATTCAGAATTTTTGAAATTATGCACCTTTATAAAACAAACTGGCATTGGTTGATTTGAAAAAAAAGCATTTGTAACAGTTCATAACATTGACAAAGACAAATGAGCCAAATAGGTGACAAGATTGTAACACAAAGCTACTGTACAATGTAACAATGTACAAAAATACCATGGACACAGGAATAAATATTTTATAAGGTGTTTATACTTGCTCCACTTACTGGGGGAAAAGGCAAGAAAGTGGCCACAATTAGATCATCCTTGAGCCACATTTGGTCAAATGTAGAAGGCCTGTTCATTTTCATCTCACCTCTGGAATTCAGCTCTTTTCTTCATTTTTGAAACAAAGCCCATAATGAGGTCAGGGACTGAAGGGCCATGATAGAACCCAAACTTAGTGTCACCGAGCAGGTTATTTCTCAGTAACTGCTGCTTAATAACACTGTTGATGACACCTTTCACTTGCTGATGATCAAGACTAGACCAATTGGCTGGTAATTGGTCAGTTTGGATTTGTCCTGCTTTGTGTGTGTACAGGATATAGCTGGGCGATTTTCCACATTGCCAGACAGATGCCAGTGTTATAGTTGTACTGGAATAGCTTCGCTCAGGGCACATTTGAAGCACACTTCTTCAGTGCTATTGTCAGAATGTTGTCAATGCTCACAACCTTTGCAGTGTCCTAGTGCCTTCAGCCATTTCTTGAGAGACTTTTGAATGGGGTGGGGTGGATCTAGTTAATATAGATTTCAGTAAAGCCTTTGACAAGGTCCCACATGGGAGACTGATAAAGAAGGTAAAAGCACATGGAGTCCATGGTAACTTGGCAAGATTAATCCAAAATTGGCTTTGTGGTAAGCAACAGAGGGTGGAGAGAGAAGGCTGTTTGTGTGACCGGAGGAGTGTACACACACACACACACACACACACACGACTGTGGCGGGGGGGTGGGGGTGATGATAAGCAAGTTTGTGGATGGCACAAAACTTAGCCAAGTGATTAACAGTGAGGAAGAAGGTCTTGGGGAGCTGGGGAGCTTCTCAACAGAACCCTGAAAACAGCAGGACAATGGGGGGGAATGGGGAATAACAGGACACTGGCCAAATTGTATTATCACTAGACTATTAATCCAGAAAATCAGTTCATGTTCTATGGATCCTAGTTCAAATCCAGCCACACCAGATGGTGGAATTTGAATTCAATAAAGAATATATGGAATTAAGAATCTACTGAAAACCACGGAACTATTGCCTATTGTCGGATGAACCCATCTGGCTCACTAATAGCCTTCAGTGAAGGAAATCTGCCATCCTTACCTGGTCTGGCCTACATGTGACTCCAGAGCCACAGCAATGCTGACTTTCAACTGCTCTCCCGAATGAACTAGTAAGCCATTCAACTGTATCAACCAAGTCTCAACAAAGAATTGAAACTGGTCAGACCACCTGATATTTGGGGCCTCGTGCTAAAAGTGGGAGAGTTCTCTCACGTACTAGTCGAGGATCAGCCTGACATAGTGACACTCACAAAATCATATCTTACAGACAATATCTCAGACACCAACAGGACAGACTCAGCAGAGATGGTGGCACAGTGGTATACAGTCAGAAAGGAGTTGCCCTGGAAGTCCCCAACAATGACTCATTGAAGTCGCATGGCTCCTGTTTAAACATAGACAAGGAACCCTCCTGCTGATTATCACCTATCCTCCCTTGGCTGATGAATCAGTGCTCCATGTTGAACACCACTAGAAGGAAGCACTGAGGGTCACAGGGATGCAAAACATACTCTGGATAGGGGATTTCAATGTCCACCATATAGGTTATACCATGTCTGCATTGGGTGGTGAGGGAAGCAACAAGAGGAAAAAACATACTTGACTCATCCTCATCACTCTGCCAGCTGCAAATGTATCTGTACATGACAGTATCAATAAGAGTGAGCACCGCAGAGTCCTTGTGGAGACAAAGTCCTGCTTTCACTTTGAGAATACCCTCCATTGTGTTTTGTGGCACTATCACAATGCTAAATGGCACAGACTTCTAACATACCTAGCAAATCAAGACTGGGCATCCATGAGGCGCTGTGGGCCATCAGCATGAGCAGGACTGTAATTCAACACAATCTGCAACCTCATGGACCAATATATCCTGGACTCAACCATTGCAATCAAGCCAAAGGATCAACCTTGGTTCAATAGACAGTGCAGAAGAGTATGCCAGGAGCAGCACCAGGCATACCTGTGAACCTTGTTTGTTAGCATCACAAGATGACTTACATGCCAAACAGCAATAGCAGCAAGTGATAGATACATCTAAGTGAAGCCACAACCAACGGATCAGACCTAAACTGTGCAGTCCTGCTGCATCCAGTCGTAAATGGCAGTGGACAACTACACTACTCACTGGAGGAGGTGACTCCACATATCCCCATCCTCAATGATGGAAGAGCTCAACACATCAGTGTAATACATAAGGCTTAAGCAACCACAGCAATCTTTAGCCAGAAGTGCCAAGTGGATGATCTGTCTTGGCCTCTACCAGTGGACCCCAGCTTCACAGATACCAGTATTCAACCAATTTGATTCACACCACATGATATCAAATAAAGGTTGAAAGCACTGGATACTGCAAAGGCTATGGATCCTAACAACATTCTGGCAATAGTACTAAGACTTGTGGTCCAGAACTTGCCGCTCCCCTAGCCACTCTGTTCCAGTACAGTTACAAAACTGGCATCTACCCAACAGTGTGGAAAATGGCCAAGTATGTCCTGTACACAAACAGCAGGACAAACCCAACTCAGCCAATTACCAAATAAAAACCGAAACAACTGCAGATGCTGTAAATCAGTAACAAAAAACAGAAGTTGCTGGAAAAGCTCAGCAGGTCTGGCAGCATCTGTGAAGAAAAATCACAGTTAACGTTTTGGATCCAGTGACCCTTCCTCAGAACTAGTCACTGGACCCAAAACGTTAACTGTGATTTTTCTTCACAGATGCTGCCAGACCTGCTGAGCTTTTCCAGCAACTTCTGTTTTTTGTTTGTTTTTGTTTTTGTTCCAGCCAATTATCACCCCACCAGTCTACTCTCAATCATCAGTAAAGTGATGGAAAGTGTCATCAACAGTGCTACCAAGCTGCACCTGCTCAGCAATAACCTGCCTAGGGACGCCCAGTTTGGGACCACTCAGGTCCTGGCCTCATTACAGATTTGGTTAAAACATGGACAGAAGTGCTGAATTCCAGAGGTGAGGTGCAAGTGGCAGCTCTGACATGAAGGCCACATTTGACTGAATGTGGCATCAAGGAGCGCTAGCAAAACTGGAATCAATGGGTATTAAGAGCAAATTCTCCACTGATTCGAGTCATGACGTGGAGGTGCCGGTGTTGGACTGGGGTAGATAAAGTCAGTAGTCACACGACACCATGTTAGCCATGAACCTGTCCACAGAGACATCCAGATGTATTTGTGCCAAAGCCAGCACCGTACCGTTAACATTTGTGGGCTTCTCAACCTTTGATTCAGTTTATCTCATGTCTCTGACAAATCCGCCTGCTGTTCCTGTGTCTGTTTGTGCATTTGGGTGAAGTTATTAATGGCTGACACCATGGCATCATCTTCTGCCTGGGCCTGAGCCTGGTCTCCAGCAATCATCAGATTGAGGGAAAAAGCTCTCAGGTCACTGATAATCAAGTGTGGAGGCATGCCAATTATGTGCTCACCAGACTGTGCTCTCAAACTAATTTAGATGGAGTATTTATGGAGGTGAATTGTCTGAGCTGGTGGTAGGTGCAAAAGTAAGACTTGTCAGTGCATCCTTATCTGTGGCTGCTTTCTCAGAGGTAGAGAATGAGTTTACAGGGTGAGGGGCTGGCCTCTTTGGGATGAAGGATGTACGGATTCCATTGGTACCTGCATAAGAGAAGTCATTAGTTCTGCATCAGGCTGGATGTTTAAGAATAAGTTAACACTGGTGAACATTGGGACAGTTTAGTTAGTTGCCAGGACATGAAGGTCTCTGTGCCTCAGATGGTCAATCTTGATCCTCTCTAGCCATTTCAAGGGTCTTCTCCTCATAACCCTCTCTGCCCAGTTATGAGATATTTTCTCCTTTCATGAGACTAAAGGAGGGATTGAGTGAAATGAAAGTGGAAGGAAGAATTGTTAGTGGTGGTGCAGAATCAGGAGAGATGGTGAGGTGTCTCCAGTGATTAAACAGGAAGCACAGAGTGGAGGAATGGATAGTACTTTAGGAGGATAAGAGGCTTTGACTGGAGATGTTGCATGTAACGTTGACAGTTGTAGACTATTTGTTGATGAGGGTGCTGTGCAGTGTCAGATAGAGTGAGCATGACGTACTAGATAGAAGATAGTGGCACCTATCTCTTGGGAGTCCAGAAGATCACTGACCTTCTTCTTGTACAGTTGGTCTTTCATTTGGATTAAGAAACAACACTGACCTGGGCTGCTAACTTGGTCCAGGCTGGTTGTGTCTGGTGGAGTGGCCTTCTTTGCCAGTTCATCGGAAAGAAGATGGTCCTCATCTCCACCAATCAGTACACTGGCATCTCCAAGGCCCTGTCTGCATAACAATGTTCCAGCTTCCTTTTCTGGGACATATTCAATACAATAACAGATAAGCACTGCAGTGTGCAGACCAGATCCTGGCTTGCGGCATTTGAAGTGGTACACAACTGAGGTATAAATATAGCACCAGCAGCATGAACCCCAAAAGATCCCTGAAGTGGCGAGCACTTCGCCAATTGATAACACAGTGTGGAGCTGGAGGAACACAGCAGGCCAGGCAGCATCAGAGGAGCAGGTAAGTTGACATTTTGGGTCAGGACCCTTCTTCAGAAATGGGGAGGGGGACGGGATCTCATAAATACATAGAGAGAGGAGGAGTGAGGCTGGGGAATGTAGGTGGGATGGTGATAGGTGAATGTAGGTAGGGAGTGGTGGGGATTGGTTGGTGAGGTGGGAGGGGCGGATAGGTGGGAGAGAAGATGGATAGGTTGTGTCAGGTCAAGAAGACGGGGATGAGAGGGAGGGTTGGACATGGGATGAGGCGGTGAGTAGGGAGATTTTAAAACTGGTGAAATCCATGTTTAGGCCATTGGGCTTTAGGCTCCTGAGACGGAATATGAGGTACTGCTCCTCCAGTTTATGGGTAGCGTCATTGTGGCACTGGAGGAAACCCAGGACGGACATGTCACCCAGGGAGTGGGAGGGGGAGTTAAAATGGTTTGCGATTGGAATGTGTTGTCATTTATCGTGAACAGCGCATAGATGCTCTATAAATCGGTCTCCGAGTCTCCGCTTGGTCTCACCAATGTAGAGAAGGCCACATCAGGAGCAGCGGATGCAGTGGACCAAGTTGATGGATGTGCAAGTGAACCCCTGTCTTATGTGGAAGGCTTGTTTTCTGCCTTAAATGGAGGTGAGGGGGTGGTCTAGGGGCAGGTGTAGCACTTCCTGTGGTTGCAGGGAAAGGTGCTGGGGATGGTGGGGTTAATGGGGAACATGGAGTGGATGAGGGAGTCGCGGAGAGAGCAGTCACTACAAAAGGCAGATAGGGGTAGAGAGGGAAATATATCTTTGCTTTCTTCGCCATTTCCTCCAACTACAATCTGACCCCACAACCAAATAGATATTTCCCTCCCCACTCCTATCTGCCTTTCATAGGGACCACGCTCTCCACGACTCCCTCATCCGTTCCACACTCGCCACTAACCCCACTACTCCCAGCACCTTTCCCTGCAACCACAGGAAGTGCTACACCTGCCCCTACACCTACCCCCTCACCTCCATTAAAGGCACAAAACAAAACTTCCACATTAGACAGGGGTTCATCTGCACATCTGTCAACTTGGTCTACTGCATTGCGGTTCCTGATGTGGCCTCCTCTACATCGGTGAGACCAAGCAGAGACTTGGAGAGCAACCCTCCTTCTTATCCCCACCTCCTTGACCTGACACAACCTGTCCATCTTCTCTCTCACCTATCTGCCCCTCCCATCTCACTGACCAATCCCCACCACTCCCTACCTGCACTCACCTATCACCATCCAATCTACCTTCCCCAGCCTCACCCCTCCTCTTTCTATTTATCCCTGAGCTCCCTTCCTCCTCCCCATTTCTGAAGAAGGGTCCTGACCTGAAACGTCAACCTTCCTGCTCCTCTGATGCTACCTGGCCTGCTGTGTTCCTCCAGCTCCACACTGTGTTATCTCTGACTCCAGCATCTGCAGTTCTTGCTTTCTCTGTTGCTTCAGTTGCATCATGATTGCATGAGATGGGTATAATAGAGCCTGTAGTTAATGAGTTAAGATTGGAAGATACCCAAGAAAAGTCACTGTGAGCCATGACAGGACACCCACCATGAAACCCCCAGAAGTAACACTTAGCCTGCCTAAAAACGGGAAAATTCTGCCCACAGCCTTCGTTTAACATCTCATCCAAAAGCTAGGTATAATTTTAGGTATTTTACTTGAATGTGATCATATTGATTTTAAAAAGCATCAAACTTTCAGGCAGCTTCACCCTCTCAAATTTATTGTGACATCAAACACAGAGCTAATCAATGCATTACAGTCGAGGATGCTTCCTTAACATTACAGAATTGAAAGTTACATGGCAAGGTAATGAGGGTAAGTGCTTTTAAGACGCATGGATCCGCTCACTTAATTTATACAAAAGTAATAAGTGGTGATACAAAAAATGTCTCTGTAACAGACATCTAAATTACATCGTTATTAACTAATCACGAAGAAAAGCTATGAGAGCTGTGGGCAAAGCCGACCAAGCAGCGAGACACTCAAGTATTTGCTGAGGAATCAAAACCTGCTATTTTAACCTTTAACTCATTGTTGAGGCCACATTTAGAATACCGTGTGTCGTTTGTTCCCCATTCAATGGGATACTGATGTACTGGAAAGAATTTGGAGAATGAAGAGTCAACTGCCATTGATAGTTAAGGCTACACAACTCCTATAAAAGGGAGCTAGAATGAATATCTAGTTAAGAGGAGGATTTAAGGTTACAAGAATGTACAGAAAGATGATCGCTTACTTCTGGCTTCAGTCCTTCTGGGACCATTAGTGGCATGCAGCTGGTCAAGTACAAATACTGTCTCGTGCAACAACAGTAGTTTTGATTCTTTTTGTTTAAAGGTGTCCTTGTCAAATTATTTAGCAATTATTGACCACCTGTACCTACACCACCCTAAATTACACATGACATATAATGTTAAAAGTGTTGCATTTAATTTTCTTATTAATACTTTTAGGAAAGCTGTTCTTTACTTACAGGCATCAGTGAGTTGGTCATGCATGTTTCTAACTGCAGAGTCTGTCTGTTGTGCTTCCTAATCAACCTGCTCTGAGACGTTATTACAATGGACTTGAATTCAGGCCTCTTGGATCAGAGGTAGGGACACAACCACTGTGCTACACCTTGCACAATCTGTCTATTCTTGCCAAGCGCCCAGAGGGGATAGGAGCATGGGGGAGAATAGAAGCTCAGATACTAAGCACAAGGAAAACCAGGATGGCAGGAGCATGGGGAACTTTTTAACTCATTTTTTACTCATTTATTCTTGACAAAGCACCTTGGATGTTTTGCATCTGCAAATCTGAGACCCACCCTTGCTTTACAGCTCATTTGGAGCTGTAGCTCTCAGATAATTTAAGTCAATTTCCTGTCCATTCATCATACCCGTCTTTTACAAATATTTCTGATACGACTCATATGTGGTGATTGGCAATCATACATGTATTGGCATTTGGCACTGTACATGTACAGGAGAAAGGAAATCTGCTCAGTCATGTAGTCTGCTTGCGCATGCGCATGGCCAAACATGCTGTATGAGCGTACACAATGATTGCATATTGTATTTCTGAAATGAGAAGCAGCTGTGAATGCAGAGTAAAGAGGGGCAATTGAAACAGCTATTGATCTGGCCTACCTGCCTGGACATTCTTGCAGATGGTGATAACACATTTCTACAAGTTGGCATTTTCAACACTGCCATATATGAAAACTAACAGAAGGGAGGCTTGTCAGTGGAGCAAGATTTGCAGGTGGCCTTCTAATCAATTCTTGCCTGGATCAAAAGATTCTGTGCAAACTGGCAGGCTCATATTTCCCACTAACCTGGTAATTTGCAATTTACTCTGCTTTGTGTTTTGCTCAATCCATTGTTAGTGAATAGTTAGAAATAGCTGCGTTGAGCAGATTTTGAAAACGTGTCTACGCTCACAATTAAAGACAGTGTAATTTCCCAGTGGATTTGAAACATATAATGCTTTTGATCCTTCGTTAGCTTGTATGCACTATGTTGTAAACCTCTTGTAAGGCCATAACCATAGTTAATGCAAGTAAATGTGATGTTTATGAGCAATCAATTCAGCTGAAAAAAAGTGGGTGTGTCCTTACCTCCGAGCCAGCATTGAAGGCGCATCACCCTAATACAGTGGTTTTCAACCAGTGTGCCACAACAAAGTTCAAGTCCCACCTGCTCCAGAGATATGTAATAACATCACTGAACAGACTGATTAGGAAACATAATGGACAGACTCTGCAGTTAGAAACGTGCATGACCACTTCACTGCTGCCTGTAAGTAAATAACAGACTTTCTAAAAGGATTATTAAAAGAAAACTACATGCTTCACTTTTATCATTACATGTCAAGCTAGGTGTGGTGTAGGGACAGGTGTGAGAATTTTTGTATTGAAGTACGAAGTATGTCTTGATACTGAAAAGTTGGGAACTATTGTCTTAATCAACAGATCTAAATCCACCATAATTTTCAACATTTCCATTAGCACCAAACCTAACAGCCTCTATTCTAATGAAAACAAAATCCCTAGTTTCTCTGGTCTCTCCTAATAGGCAAGTCCTCTCATTCACTATTATGTTGAAAAAGAATGTATTCCTTTAAAAATTCTAATATCTTGTAGATTTATCTAGTTGTTTATTTCTATGCAAATTGTGCTAGTTTGGCTACAGTCAACAACCTACTTTGATTTTGGACTACTGAAAACAGTAAACATTAAGTCTGAAAAGGCCTACAGACAAGTCAATTTTTAATGTAATACATTTAGCTTATGAAAAGGCATGGTTTCCAATTCTCACCAAAAAGTAGTTAACTTCAATATCAGTATCTGATTAAGAGGTTTGTGCAAATTTATCAGGTAAATCCTTCTCGACAAAAGGATTTACCTGATTAATTTGCACAAACCTGTTAATCAGACATTGATACAGAAAGCAACCACTTTGGCCATTGGAATTACAGGATTATCCATGACCACTAATTGCAAAACCACATCTTAGTTTCCCAGTACCCCAAACTAATAATTTCCAGTGATTTCCAAAACTGAATTCTAACACCCTCCCCAAAACAGAAATCAGTGAAAGTTCAGTATTTTTGACAGATTTTTATAAGAGACCACTACTCCCAGTGGAAGAGGGATGGGTAACCATAACATTTGGATTTAAGGTGATTTAAAATGAATGAGAAAAAAAATCTTTATTTAGCGAGTTGTGATTTGGGATGGGCAATCTGAAAGAGTGATGGAAACAGGTTCAACAGTAATTCATGATAATTAGCTACATACTTGAAAAATCATCTTTAAAGGCCTAAAGGAAATTGCTCTGCAAAAGATCTAGCACAAGCATGCAAGCATATAGGCTTTGTTCTGCATTGTATCATTCTGTGATTCTATGAAGTGAGTTAAATCCAACCCTAAAGTAAAATCCAACCGTTCTTCAACTGTGCACTGTAAAATGAACCCCAAAGAATCCTATACTGTGTGGTGGTTAAGCTGTTGAACAACCTTCACGTAACCTTGTAAGCAAGCATTTATACTCTCGGAACATCGTATTTCATAAGTTTACTCTAGTTAGGGTAATTTGAGCAATTCACTTTCTCCTGTTCTCTTCATTACATAACTGTTGAATAGCTTGGAATTTTATGCTTTAAGATGGAGGAGACGTGCAGCATTTAGGTGTACGTCATACTTATAAATATTTGTTAGACCACTATTGGAATACTGCATGCAACTGTGGCTATTCCATTAAAGGAAGTCCATTTGACTTAATGAAGTGCTACAGTTAAACGACAATCATGAAAGAAACAGCAGGAAGGAAGAATTGCACTGGAACAGGTTAAAAGATCTAATCAAGATTTTCAAAGTTGCTTTCTTGGCCCACTATTCTTGGTGATTAAAAAAGAATAAGTGGTGCAGTAACAGTGTCCCTATCGCTGGGCCAGAAAGTTCAGGTTCAAGTTCCACCTGCCACAGGTTGATAAACTTACAGATAGACGTCATCCTAGTATCTTAAGACATTACTATTGAGGTAGTAGAAGCTTTGTGTTAATTTTCAAGAACTCCCTAGATTCAGGAAAGATTCGATCACAGTGGAAAGTAGCAAAAAAATCACTGTTCAAGAAGGGAGGAAGGCAAAAAAGCAGGAAACTATAGGCCAGTTAGGTTGACGTTTGTCACAGGGAAGGTGATAAAATAGATAATTAAAGGGAACATTGCTGCACATTTAGAAAAACTCAAGGTAATTGGTAAGAGTCAACATGGTTTCATCAAAGGGAAATCATGTTTAACGTATTTACTGGAGTTCTTTAAAGTGGTGACCTGTAAGAAGATCAAAGGGAGCCTGTAGATATCCTTTACTTGCATTTCCAGAAGGCACTTGATAAGATGCCACAAAGGTTACTGACAAAATAAAAGCTCGTGTTGTAGGGGCTAACATAAAAGCATGGTGAGAAGATTGGCTGGCTGGTAAATATTGTCTAATTGGCAGGATGAGACGAGTGGAGTTCCGCTGGGGTCTTTGCTAGCACCTCAACTTTTAATAATTTTCAAGAATAACTTATGTGAGGGGAATGAAGACATTGTTGCTAAATTTGAAGACAACACCAAGATGATAGGAAATTATGTTATGAAGAAGTCAAAGACAAAGCACAAAGACACAGATAGATTGACATGAGTGGACAAAAGTATAATGTAGGGAAAAATGAAGTTGTTCACTCTGGCAGGGAGAATGAAAAAGCAGAGTATGACTTAAATGGAGAGCAAAAGAATTCTGAGGTACAGAGGGAATTAGGTGTTCCGACACATAGGTACAAAATGTTACAGTTACAGGTACAGTATATAATCAACAAGACTAATGGGATGCTATCATTTATTACAAGATGACATTGGTGAGACCTCACCTCAAATACCATGCACGCTTTTAGTCTCTATTTAAGGACGGATGTAAATGCATTGTAGGTATACTGGATTGATGCCTCCAATGATTGGGTTGTCTTATGAGGATGCATTGGACTGTCTTGGCTCATTTCCACTGGATTAAGAAGAGTGAAGACTGACTTGATTGAAATGTATAGGATCCTGAAGTCTTGACAAGGTGGATATGTAAAGGGTGTTTCCTCTAGTGGGTCAGGAGTAGGGGGCAATGTTATTAAAATTAGTGGCTACTCTTTCAGGCTAGAGAAGAAGAGAAATGTTTTCTGCGGTTTGAGAGATTTTAGAACTCTGTGCCTCAGAAAAGGATGGAGACAAGGAAACTGAATATTTTTAACACGCAGGTGGATAGATCCTTGTTAGGCAAGGGAATCAATAGTGATCAAGGGTAGATGGGAACGTGAAATTCAAATTAAGCAGATCAGCCATGATCTTACTGAATAGCAGAACAGGCTGAATGGTCTGCTTCTGCTCCTGCTCCTATTTTGTATGTTCATACACTTTTTTCTGTAGCACTTACAGCTTGGAATTAGAAGGTTACAGGTTGAAGACCTGCTCCAGAAAGTTGGGAATAAAAGTCAGCTTGACACTCCACAACAGAAGTAAGAGAGTGCTGTGCTGTTGAAGTCTGTCCTCTAGATTAGGCATCCTAAAAGGACATAAAACAATCTAGTTGTACTATTTCAACACAACCACTCACAGCAGGTATCGCAACATCCTTGGGTCAGCATACTGCAACACATGTGGGTGAAAAATCATTGTGCTATATGCTTTCTCTGCTATGGAAACATGCTGAGATTGCAGGAGGTGGAAATACATGCAGATTGCCCCCACTTAGCACAGTTTTTTTAAAGATGACATTAAATCAGAGAATTACTCAGTCAGGTGGCATCTGCAAGGGAGTAAGACTTAGCAATTCAGGTTGATGACCTTCCATCAGAACTAGGCAAAATAAAAAAAAGTGAGGAGAAAAAGAGAATGCCTGTGATAAGATGGAAGACAGGAGAGATAAAAGAACAAATGGGTTGGGGTTAAAGGCCAAAGGGAATGGTGATAGGATAAGTAAAGAGATAAAGAGTTGAGTCTGGAGCAGCTATGAATGGCAGACGGATAAACAACTGTGCTCTGAAAATGAAACAAGAGAAAAGCAAATTAAAATCTGAAAAGAATAAGGAAACAAAATGGAGGTGGGGTTGTGGTACAAAATTGTTGCTTTCAATGTTTAGTCCTGGAGGCTGTAAAGCACATTTTTAAGATGAGAGGAGAGAGATTTAAAAACAATATGAGGGGAAAACGTTTTACACAGAGGGTGGTTTGTGTGTGGAATGAACTTTCAGAGGAAGTGGTGGATGCAGGTACAATTACAATGTTTAAAAGACATTTGGATAAGTACATGAATAGGAAAGGTTTGGAGGGATATGGGCCAGGAGCAGGCAGTTGGGACTAGTTTAGTTTGGGATTATGGTTGGCATGGACTGGTTGGACCAAAGGGTCTGTTTCTGTGCTGTATATCACTATGACTCTATGGGGTGTGACCCTTTAGTTTACATTGAGCTTAATTAGAAAATTGTAGGAGAGTGAGTATGTCGAGATCAGTGTGAGAGCAATTGGAGAATTAAAGAACTGGAGATGTCTGAAGACTCATCTTGGACTCAAAATGTTAACTCTGTTTTTCTCTTCACAAATGCTGCCAGACCTGCTGAGTTTCTCCAGCACTTTCTGTTTTTATTTGCGATTTCCAGCACCTGCAGTATTTTGCTTTTATTGGAGAATCAAAATGACAGGAGACTGGAAACTTTGGGTCATGCTTGTAGACTGAACAGAGGTAAAACATAGTCATCCAATTGGTACTTGGTTTCCCCAATGTACAGCAGACTACTGCGAGTAGTAAAACATTTATTTTTAACCAATCTGTTCAGACATACTCCGACACTTCCACGGCAAGTGCAGCTTGAACTCAGGCCTTGTGATCCAGAAGTAGGGAAGTAGGGTATTACCGCTGCACCACAACAGCCATGGTGAAAACAGTATGGTAAATTGACAGACATATACATTAAAATCACTTTCACCTGGGAGGAGTTCCTCAGTCCACCACGAAGTGTTGGAAATGTGTCATTATTCAGCATCTGCAATACTTTTGCTTTAGTTTTTATTTTAGATAGCAGGTGTCCCTGTCCAAATCTAGGGATTTCATTATAACATTCAAACTAATGCACTGGGCTGTTGAATTTTAATAGAAAATTTACTGATTTAAGTTAGTAAGAAACAATTCTATTAGAAAGATAATATTGAGAAAACCTCTCAAAACTACTCAAGTATGCCAATTTAATTGGGTTCATTTCTATACTCCTTCAGGTGCCATGTTTTACAACATTGGTCATTATGGTTTTCCAACTATCAAGGTCCTTGATAACAAGGTACAGAGCTGGATGAACGCAGCAGGCCAAGCAGCATCATAGGAGCAGAAAGGCTGACGTTTCGGGCCTGGACCCTTCATCTGATGCATTTTCAAGTCTCTTCTTATTACCTCAGGTCATTCCAAAGAACTTCATAGTCAATGAGGTACCTCTGAAATGCAGTCACTCTTGAAATGTAAAAAAGGCAAAAGGAAATTCATTTCAACTCCCCCTCCCATTCCTCAGACGACATGTCCATCCTGGGCCTCCTGCAGTGCCACAACGATGCCACCCGAAGGTTGCAGGAACAGCAACTCATATTCCGCTTGGGAACCCTGCAGCCCAATGGTATCAATGTGGATTTCACAAGTTTCAAAATCTCCCCTCCCCCTACCACATCCCAAAACCAGTCCAGCTCGTCCCTGCCTCCCTAACCTGTTCTTCCTCCCACCTATCCCCTCCTCCCACCTCAAGCCACACCTCCATCTCCTACCGACCAACCTCATCCCGCCCCC
>NC_063333.1:118263212-118274661 GCF_021869965.1 Rhincodon typus | reverse complement strand
TCCTAACCTGTTCTTCCTCCCACCTATCCCCTCCTCCCACCTCAAGCCACACCTCCATCTCCTACCGACCAACCTCATCCCGCCCCCTTGACCTGTCCGTCCTCCCTGGACTGACCTATCCCCTTCCTAACTCCCCATCTACACTCACCTTTACTGGCTCCATCCCCGCCTCTTCGACCTGTTTGTTTCCTCTCCACCTATCCTCTCCTCTATCCATCTTCTATCCGCCTCCCACTCTCTCCCTATTTATTTCAGAACCCCCTTCCCCTTCCCCATTTCTGATGAGGGGTCTAGGCCTGAAACGTCAGCCTCTCTGCTCCTATGATGCTGCTTGGCCTGCTGTGTTCATCCAGCCCTGCACCTTGTTGTCTCGGATTCTCCAGCATCTGCAGTTCCTACTATCTCCAAAGGAAATTCATGTACGGTAAGTTTAAAAAAAAAGTGACTATGACCAGATAATGGCTTTTGTGAAGTTAACTGAGGAATAAAACACTGAATAAGTCAACAAGTTGGGGAGGCAATGATCTAATGGTATTGTCACCGGATTATTAATCTAGAGACTCAGGTAATGTTCTGGGGACCCAGGTTCAAATCTCACCATGGCAGATGGTAGCATTTGAATTCAATAAAAATCTGGAATTAACAGTCTAGTGATGACCATGAATCAATTGTCAGGAAAAGCCATCTCGTTCACTAATATCCTTTAGGGAAGGATATTGCCATCCTCAATACAGTGTGGAGCTGGAGGAAACACAGCAGGTCAGGCAGCATTAGAGCAGCAGGAAAGTCGATGTTTCAAGTTTACACTTCATTGGGACTGGTGAGTATGGGATCCTTTATGTTCATCTATAGCAGCCGCAGGGTGGTTGTTGGTTTGTGGGATACCCTGATACCTAGGGGTCTGAATAGTCTTGTGGTCATCTCTGACATGTCTCAGATGTATGGCAGAGTGACTAGTGTGCCTGGCCATGTTGTGTCTTCTTGTTGTGGACTGTTGCGGAGGTAACGGCGGATTGTGCTTTTTGGAGAAACATTACATAGGCCAAACAGGAAGAAAACTGACAATAAAGGATACATAAACACCAGCTAGCCGCCAAGAGACACTACCAATTCTCACTGGTCTCAATACACATGGACAAAGGAGGACACAAATTCAACTGGGGCAACATAATATCCATAATAGCACAAACCAAACACAGACATGCCAGGGAATTCCAACCGGAACTCCATCAACAAACACATTGAACTGGACCCAATATACAAACCACTGAAAAACAGAACTGGAAGTGATGCCAACCACCCCAGCAAACAGAGGCATATAAATAACAAGTGGGTCAGAACACCAATGCTTCACCGGAGGAGCACTGACGATGTTACCTAGCAGGTTGTCGAAACTTCTGCAATCAGACACACTGGCTCAGCTTTACACCTGTGTTGGGAATGAGTCGATGGCTGGGGAGGAATGGCATATGATCACATGACATGATGGGGATGGGGTCTTAATTAGCTAACTAATGTGCATGTAAAAGGTTCCTCTCACTATTACTGGTGAGAAAGGGTTGTCCACACCATCATGTGAACCCTGGCTGCAAAGTGGGGGCCATGTCCTCATGTACTCTGTGCCCAATGAATGAATCCCCACTCCTCCATAACATTTTCCACCCACACGTTTCCCCCAGACATCCCTTGCTGGTAATTGCCTCACTCATCCAGACACAATGCCTCCACTCAACTTTTCATCTGGTGCCAACAATGAGATTGTTGTTCGGGACTGCCCGTTTCCCATTGGGCACTGTTAGGACCTGACAGTTGCTGGTCATTTGATTGGCTAGCAGCTCTGAGAAGTGGTACTTCCTGTCATCTGGGACAGAAGTCTTGACCTGAGCCAATTTAATGGCCTAACTGCTATTAAATCAAGTCAGAGTTTTACACCCATTAACAGTCAGACTCATCCACCCTTTCCGCCAGGTTGATCACTAACTGTGTGTGATATTCTGAGCTGTATTTCAATGTCATTGATCAGTAACAGAACAAATTCAAAAGTAGTATTGTCTTTAAATTAAAAATGAAAGCTAACTATCACACAGATTAGAAATGAGAAATAAGTATTACACTGCACAGCACTGAAAGTCACGTAATTTCTAACTTGGAGCTAAAATGTTTTTCCACTGCTGTAAGAAAAACCGAGAACTGGGATTAACTGGCCCTTATATCTGATTTAAATGCCAGTCTTATTCGCTGTTTTGAAAGCAGTTGCCTCTATCACCAATACAGCTGATTAGTTAAAACTGCATTTGTGATAACTGAACCGAATAGTCAGCTTCTAACCTCATTGTTTGCATTTCTGCTGACTGCACCGAATTAACTGCTTGTTTTTCCAAAAACCCCAAGCTATTCTCAAACCTAATTGACTGCAGTAGCTCAGCAGGGAATGTGACAAAACATTAAATGTTAAATGGATAAATAAAGCACATGCTTTGGACTTTGTGGTATCAAATGACTATTCCCCCAGGCTAGGACGACTCTCCACCTCTTTTTCTAGTATTGGCATCTCCTGTGGCAAAGCTACCATCCAGGATATTGTGACATCATTAATCAGCTGATCAAGTTTCTGCTCTGACTATATATGACAATGTTTTGGACCTGGCACGCACAAGGGAAAATTTGATGTATCCATAGATCAGATCTGCCATTTCATGAAGTCTATCTAGTTCCTTATTTACTCTACATAAAAAAACACCGCCAAAGAACAACCAGCAACCACCATAAAAGCAGCCAATTAAGACACTGAAAATAGTTCAGGTTTCTAGCCGATCATTCCAGTTCTCCTCCCACCCCACTGTATAGCTTCTTTTATTGTAATTCGTTGAAAAAGTTAATTCTGGGCGAGTTGCAGCAAAGTTACCTACTGTACATTTACTGAAATACTTCTGGAAAGAAGTTATGCTAACTATAAACCTTATTATATTTGGCTCCTATCTCATACTGGTTGCTCCCCTCCAAAACTTGAGCACTGCCTTTACTAAACCCCTTTGTCAGCCAGTAACATCCTATCATTTTCATAACTTTAAATATGGACTATATTCAGGTTAGAATTTTATGAAAATGCTTTTTTTTTTAAGAATTGACATTAAAGGGCTGCTAAGATTGCTGCCCAGAGCCAGGTGACTTTTGTCATTTCTCCACAGACTCAAATATCTAAAGTCTCTGGAAAGGTCCTTATTGAATGATTATTGGGAGAGTGTCCCCTCAAGTAGACATACCAAGACATAACTATTGATAGACTTCACACCTACTATATCCATACTCACTGTCTCTGAGCTCAAGAGCTAACAAGAGAGCTATATAAAAACACAAACACCAAATGTGTATTACCAATCCCTTGTGTAGCAATTACTTCAAACTTCAAAACATGCTAAGTAGACAATAGAAGTATTAACCAGATGGTCATCTTACCAAAACTGATCACAGAATAATATTCCAAAAACCATAGATAAAATGAGTCAATCTGCAAACAACACACCAAGGGACAACAACTGTAGCAAAGACAACAACACTTTCCTTACAACTCGGAACAACAACATTCTAAATTCTTCAAGCCTGTTCCTTTCGAGTACATTCAAATAACTTCCTGGTAACAAGGCTACAAACAAATAAACTTGGCAATCTGCCGAAGATCCATTTCATTGAATGAACTGAAATTGTCTAAACAACCCATCAGAAATGAAAACGCCCTCTTCGCCAAGCCTGCAATACATGCTTTCTCCCCAAGACAAGCTGAATTGTGTGATTTACAAGCTCCTTTATTTCTAAATTGTAGAAGTGTATTACTCTCTTTAACTGCATTTTTCTTTGAACATGTATGTGGTGTATGAATGATATAGCATTAGATTTTTGCAGTGAATGTGATAAATAATCCTGTTTAAACCCACAAAAAATCTCACCGTTGGTTATTCAATGTGACAGTACACTCAGAAGTTAAGAAACAGGCACATTTTCCTTTTGAAAAATAGAATGATTACAGACAGAAGGTAAATTCTCTCCCATCTCCGTCCTTACACAAAATAACATGAAATGTACAGGGTACCCGTTTAAGAACATCCAACTTACGAACGCTTGTATTAATGAACACAAGCCTGTACAGGCATGTAATTTTAAATATCCAATATTGAAGCAATTTCTATACTTAAGAAAGGTTGATTTATATTGATATGCAACGTGTTCCAACTCACATACAAATCAACTTGCAAACTGACTCAGGAACAGAGCCATTTCGTAACCTGGGGATTGTCTGTATGCCACAAAACAGACAATACGGTCCAACAAATTCAAGCCACTGCTTATGCTCCACATGAACATCCTCTAAAACCTTTTGATCCAAACCCTATCTTTCTACTTTATTCTCCTTCATGTGTTTATCCAGCTTCCACTTAAAAGCATTCTAATAAACCACTCCATGTGCTAGTGGGTTACACACTCTAATCATTGCTTGGCAAAGAAGCTTCTCCCGAATTCTCCAACAGACTTATTGATTATTTTACATGAATGACCACTAGTTTTGCTCTCCTACACAACTTGAAACACCAAACTGGATTTTTGGCATCGAGGTGGGAAGCTGGAATTGGAAAATTTCATGATTCAGCAGACTCATCTCCACATAAATATCACCCCACACACAGTTTTCAATCTGGGGTGATGGGGGCACGATCAATCAGTTCCACCAACCCCAAAAACATTCAGATGTGGCCACCAAGATGGATGAATTTTGAGACAATCTGACTACAAGCCCAACTTCAATTCCCAAATGTATGAAAAAACTCTTAGAACTTGTGGCCCTACACCATGTCACCCCTCTTCTTCCACGCCCATTCACTTTGTATGCACAATAAAACCGAAGAGACACATTTTAAAAAAATTCAAAAATCTGCATTGAGGAAACTGCTCCTAACCCTATATAAGTGTCAGTCAGACAAAGCCACCATAGTATAAATAACAGAAGCATTACCGTAATTCATAGCATTTAAGTGTTTAAATAGACATACAGCCAGAGAGAAGCCGTTCAAAGAACGAATAATTCATTATAATCTCAATAAAATATCAGTCAAAGCAAATACTCCACTTCAGTCTATCTAAATGGACCTCCTGCTGAGGTAATGAGCTGGCGAGTCTTGGAGTTCAGTCAAGAATTCACAACAAGACCAGTTGGACAAAGATGTCTGGCCATCTGTTTCAGCTCAATCTGTACACAGTTTAATCTGTATAAAAGCAAGGTCCCAAACATGATAAACTATCAGTTAATCTTTTTTAAAAATTGGCTAGTGCGAAGTTTTATTTGATAATGTTGCTGTGAAATTCTTTGGGACATTTTACTATGTTAATAGAATTATATAAATGCATGCCCACTTGTTTTCCTCGGCATGCTGCAGTGCTCCACTGGAGGAGCAACATTTCGTCTTCAGACTAGACACTTTACAACCTCTTGGATTTAATGTGGAGTTCAACACCTTCAAATTGTGAACCCATTCCTTCACTTTCTCCTAGCTTTGCTTGTTACATTCTCTGTCACCATGTCCTCTCTCACCTCCCCCAACTCTAATGGGACTATCCATTCTTTCCAGTTTGGCAGTTAGACACACAATTTGTTCTGACATTCTCACATTCCAATCTCTTAATCTAAACTATCAACACCTTTTCTCCCTTAGCACTCCAAATCCCCCTCCTCCAAACTTTTGCATAAATGCTGTCCCTTCCACACTTCACTTCAGCTCTGAAGAAGAGTCAGAGACTCAAAATATTAGCTTGCTTTCTCTTCATGGACGCTGCCTGACCTGCTGTGATCTCCAGCATTTTTTGATTTCAGTCTAAATAGATGCAAGTTGATCAGGTCACCAGAACTCCCATACTAGCTTTCACATACATTCATAGGATCTTTGATATTCACCTTGACAGACAGAAGCCTGGACCTTAGTTTAATGTCTCACTCAAAAATGGTAAAAAGTCACCAAAATAATAAATTAATGTACAGTATTTTAGAAAGAAAAGGAAACAAATGCAGGAGAGGAGAAACTCAAACTTGGAATGAACACATTACGATGTGAAAAGAAACAGTAGGAGAGAGAGAAATAACGAAGGAGGCAAAAGGTGGAATACTACAGGGGTCTGTGAGATGTGGCTTTGGCAAGAAGTGTGTCAGAATCAGGTGACAAGAGCAACAAGCAACATTCTCTCTAAACTGTGCAGTTGCGCATGTGGACAAGGTTCCACGCATGGCAACTGGCGTCAGCACATCGATCACAGCATTGACTTCTGATTCTGGAAGTCGCTACTGCATAGGGACTTCAGAGGTCTACACAGCCGGAAGGAAAAGTAGAGGGAACATTGGCGGCACGGGTCATCTCAATGCAAGATTATCGCGCTTTGCCTTTTATGTTTTTCACAAGCAGCATGGCGATACTCTCAAATGACAGTGGTGAGACACCAATTGATAGCCATCATGCTTGTTAAACACCTTGTTAATGTCACAACTTGCCTCATCTTTATTCAGAGTCCCATCTTACTAAAATCAACAAATAAGCTAGATGTCAGAAAAACTCGACAAGGAGAACAGTGAGCACTGCGTGGATGTGGCTTGCCAGTTGCTCCAAACAATCTTTATGTTAGAAATATCCCAAGACACACTTTGTGTGCACTGGCCACAAGTACCCCATGGTCACAAATCAATTAGCATCAGATATCAGCCAACCTCTAGGAACCATCATGACACATCACTGATACACGTACAGGACAGTTCTGCATGCTTATGTTGCATCTCAGTGTGCAATGGGAGCTATCATTGTAAAGCTTTGCATGGACACTGTCAAGGAGACACATTATCTAAAGGACTGCACCAAGCTGCACCTCTGAGTTCATTGTCATTGCGTTCACTCACTTTGTTCCAACCTCACAGCATTCCTGCCCTGCCTGTATGCACTTTGCCCTGTTCAATCTAAGATACCAGGCTCATTGTACTACTGTATCACCATGCCATTCAGCACTGACACAACAGAAGGAAGCTTCTCATGATTGTCAGCAGGTCAGAATCAAATCAAGGGAATAGCCTTCACTCAATTCACATCACAGTAAGTCAAGGGCAGCCATCCAATACCAATCTAGATCCTGCTTGAGACAATCAGAGTTGGGATCCTCTCATCACAAGGAGTGAGGAGCCAAATGCCAAGCAGTCCATCAACCATCTTGAATCTTTCTGCTATATTGTGGTCTGCTTTCCTTTTACAATGAGACACAGGCAAGTATTATGAGAGATGAAAACAGGTGGCAGAGCTATTAGTGTTTGTGCAGATGGGCAAGTGTCCCATTTGAATGAGTATGTAGCACAGACGGCATACAGGCTTACTAATGTCAGGATGGCTGAGGGCAAGTGGGGAAGATGTTACAGGCAATAGTGAGAGTGATAGAGCATGAGCCTAACTGAGTGGTGGGTACAGTAGGGGAGAGAGAGAGAGCGAGACACAGAGTGGAGAAGGTCACTGCCTATCTTCTTCAATTACTGAACCTTCCTTTAGATGACTGAGACCGCTTTACCCAGGTGGCAATATCGGACTAAATTCACCGTCTGGTGTTATGGCCTCTGCTACTGCTCCTGCAGGAAGAGGAAGTCCTGCCTGTGCATTACCCTGTCTAGCAGAACCTCCAGGATCCCGACTGCAAAGCGGGACCTTAACTTCCCCCTGTCTGCCATATCTGGGACAAATGTCAGGAACCATGCAGGGCAGCTTGGGTTAACAGTGTCTGTTCAGTTACATAACAAGCCTTTAAAGGTGCACAGGCAGGAGGCAAGCGGTGACTTTTGGTTATCCTGGCCATGGCAAGTTGTTCAAAGAATAACACATAATAAGGTAAAGGTGGAAATCAGACAGGAAAGATGCCGTGGGGCAATGTAGGTAATCAATGAAGGGAGTTTGGCAAGCTAGGGTGAGAAAACCTCACTAGGCCTTGCAGTGATATTCCTCTCAAAATGTTCACGCAACTTTGACTTAGACAAAAAAATTGTAAAATTGAGCCCAAAGATTGTTTCCATACAAGGTCTGTGTCTGCCATCATTAAAATATACATTAAAAATAGGAATTTGCAATGAGAATAATGTAGCAAAATGGAAAATTGCAGGCTATAAACGTGCAGTTGTACTTCTTATAAAGTTAAAGACATTTCTTAAAAATGTAAATTGATTTTTAATCTCATTTAATGAAGTCATATTATAGAAATGAATTCAAAGTTTTAAGTATTTATGTTACAGAGAAAACTACAAGGTCAAATGTTTCAACTTGACTCAGTTTAAAAAAAGGCTTGGTACAAATTAAATTACTGACAAATGAATTCAAATATGAAAGTTGCTTTTAAACATAAAGTGGATTTAACTAGAAGTAACTAAGTCTGAACATTTTAATCTTATTTAACAGCTGTATAGAGAAATGTCGATAAAATACAAGTGGTGAAATTCATCGCAAGAAAATGAAGATTTACTGCTAAATATCGCTTTATTTAAAATAGTAACTTGAAAATAGCAAATGATGTGAATGACTGCACAAGTCTTATGGGAGGACCTTGCAGTGTCATTGAAACTATCAGAACGACAAATTCTACTTCATATTAAATCTCTTTCAAATGAAAATCATAGCTCTCTATAATTTCTTCAGGAGATGCATTAATAGATTTTACAGTGTTGCTGGTCCACTGTCAAAATAAGCACCCTTCTACAGGTTTAAATAGATATTGCCCCAGATGTTTCAAATAGGAGCGGAAACCCTTTTTCTGACTGATCAAATTACAAAATACCTACTTACCTTCAGATATATTGTCTGCTGGAGAATTCTGAATAGGGGCCTCCTATTGTGAATCTGTCAGAAATCCACAAATACAACAGCAAAGAAAATTTTTGTTGAAACCATGCCCCCTTTTTGCAGCAGTCAGTTTGCTACATTGTGATTTACATGTTTAGCAGCGCAGCTAGCCACTTTCACAGGTCCTGTGAAAGGCTAAATATCTAAGGTAAGTGTGGGATTAAAATGGCAGTTAGTTGAGGGATTCGTGTGCCAGATAGGTGGGGAGGATGCCATGTTGGTAAGACACCAGATGGATGAGAACTGTAGCATGTCAGATGGAAAGGATGCTATGTGGATGAAGTGGGTTGAATGCTGAGTGTCAAGTATGTGAATGAACGCTTAGGATAGTGTCAGAGTGGGTGTTAGGTCAGACAGGGGTGGGAAAGAATGCTTGCTCCAGGTGGGTAAGGCAGGCAAGGGGAATGGGAATGCTGGGTTCTGCAAAGTCTGATAAAGGGTTGGGGGTCAGACTTGTCAGGGGTGCTTGATTGTCAGAGATTTGGGGAGTGTTAGGTTTGGGATTGTATAGTTGGAGTGGTGTGTTCTTAAGTGATTCGTTGGTGGTCCATTTAATGGTTATCAAAGAGATAGGGTAAGTTTTTAACCCTCTAACTTTTCTTGGGTAACTGTTTAAACTTAACTGAGCCAGAACCCAACAACGTTTCAAACTTTGAAGGTTTTTTTTCCTAAGAGAGGGGACCAAGGGATTTACCAAATGAAAGTTTCAATTTCTCAGGCAATTCCCATCAAATCTGCTGCATCAGGGAACCCACACAGTTCTGATATGCAACTACATTCTGTGCTCCTCCAAATATATTCTTACCCACAGTTTATCTGAGCCAATAATTATGTAGCCACAGTGACAAAAAGTGATGTTGGCAGGGTATTCTGTGCTGAAAGTCACCCACAAGCTCTCCCACCTAAAAAGATAATATGTGGTATCTCTGCAGTGGCAGCTTTCTATCAAATGTTTAGCAGGAGAAAGCTCTTTGGTTACCATTGCAAGTTCTTTTTAAAACTCTGATCTTCTATTTCCTTTACCAGACTGCATATCAAGAGGACAAGTCAATAATCAGCACTTGATGTTTAGGTTTCCCCTAAGTGACACTCTAATCAGCAGCAAGGAGCAGGTAGGATTAACCTTCTAAGCTCTTGCTCACCAGAAATGCCTGAACTTTTCCCAATGCTTCCTTCCAAATGTTGCATTTTAAATCAACCTCTAAAAGCCTGGAAAGCAGAAATGCTTCATAAACTGAGTACCAACAGTATAAAAGATAAACTTGTACTGTACAGCCTAAACTCAAATTGCTGTGCAAATATTCTAAGAAGATATACAATAAGTATATGCAGTGTGGCCCAGGCGCTTCTAAAGGGAAGTCTGTAGAGGCAGGTCACTCCTCCTCATTTAGCCTGAGATGTATATGGCAGTATTGGATAAACCTCAGCATCCTTTCTTACCTATTGAATAGTTGTGAATAAAGTTTAGTGAAATAGTAACAAAAATTTGATTGTATGAGGAGAACTGGTTTGGGAGAGATAAGTGAGCCTGACAGTTTAATGATTGTTCCATTTCAGCCTTGAATAGAATTAGCCTGGTTTAATAAGTATCTTGACAGATGTGATTTCAACTCAGTAACTCCTCCCACTTTCAATTTCTCCAGACTCATCAGGCTACATTTTCTTCAGTACAAAAAGGCAGGGAAAACCTGCATTTCACTATAAGTTACAACTCAAATGACAGCACATGATTTTGAAAACTGCAATGTCTAAGAATGCTTTTCTTGTATATTGGTGTGAAATCTGTACCAATCACATAACAAATATAACATGAAGTTTTAAATAGATCACGTCCACCAGCTCTTGCTCATTACCTCTTCAAAGAATTCTAAACAGATTTGTCAGACATGACCTCCCCTTGGCAAAGCTGGGCTGACTCAGGCCTGTTTAACCATGCACTTCCGTGGTATGGTAATCTCATCTTTAATAATGGACTCTAAAATCTTACCAACCACCAATACGGGCCTATAATTTCCCATCTTCTGCCTTCCTCCCTTCTTAAACAGAGCTGGTATATTAGCCATTTTCCAGTCTTCTGGGACCTTCCCTAACTCTAGTTATGCTGTTATCTTATGACTTAATCTTTTGTGAGGGATCTTGTTGAACATCTTCTGAAGGTCCAGATACAATAGATCTATTGGTTCTCCTTTATCCACTTTGGTCAGACATGGTTTCCCTTTCATGAAGCCTTGCTGACTGTGCTTAATTAAATTATGACTTTCCAAATGTGCTATTGTCTGTGCAACCATTTGGTTCACTTGGTTAGAACACACAGTGTTAACAACATCAAGTTCCTGATTTAATCCCCCTGCACACTGGCAGCAGTGTCATTGTTCAGTTGTTGATTCTTCTGAAAACACATAAGCTACATTTTCAATGAAAGTGCATTCACACAACATGAAAGCTATTCAAACTTAAAACTGAATCAGTGACCTATAGGATTCCAGCCTAACACTATCCTATTCAGCCAGTCAGAATGTGTGAGTCATCCACGGAACAGCAAGAGGACTGGC